>NC_056727.1:85108592-85223592 GCF_019279795.1 Protopterus annectens | reverse complement strand
TTGGTCTTGGCTGGATGTTTCATTGTTTTTTGCCTCTATGTGTATTTGGTTGTGTAGCACTAAAACTGAGCAGTTGGGGTGGGGCAGGCAGATAGTATTGGGAAAGGACAGGAATGCTTAGTTCTGTCTGGTGGGTTAGACTAAGAGGTAGCTCTGGTCACACGTTGGGAGTCCTCAGGACTTTGTTTTGCTCAGTAGGGGGCAAGGTGATGATGCATAATCAGTTTGTATATATGATGAGGAGAGCTTTTCGGTAGGTTGGTGTTCCATGATAGAGGTTTTCCTATCATTCTTTGTGCATTAGAAGGGTATCAGATTTAACAAAGGAAGGTAGACTAATTGAAGTCATTAAGAGGGTTGGATTGTTAATCATCAGATGCTTTCTTGTCCTATATTAGATAATTGGGTACGGTAACTGGCTTAGTATTAAATTAATTTTCTAGGAAAGGTAATCTCATTTTGGTCCTGCTTATATCCATTAGGCAGCAAAAGGGGGCTGCATTTAGGCCAGATGACACAAAATTGGGTTTGTACTGTTTCCGCTGGCATTGGGCTTCTTAGCATCCTAGTGATATATTTGGTAGGTAACCATCTGGGAATAATTCTGAAGCAACAACTGGTAGTTGGATAAAGAGGTTATACCCAGGTATGTGTATTGTGTGGTCAGAGGTAGTATGAAGGTTATTATGGCTCTGGAGAGGGATAGTCAGTTTGTTAATTTTAGCCTAGTTAAGCATCTGGATGCTTTGGGTAATTATATGATAGGGCATTGGGATCCTACTACCAGTTCTTGCTTCAGAATTCAGAAGACTAAGATTAACCACCATATCCTCTAGTATTACCTGAGGCTTACCTGCACACATAAGTACCTACTGGTCATGACAGACGTAATACTTGCCATAGCAAGTTCACGCCAGAATCTGATCCCTTACCCAGTTACACTCATACAAAATCAGTTAAGCCTTTCCCTGTCCTTATCTCATTTCCTTCCAACTCTCCTACTTTCACAGTTTAACCCTTCCATCCCCACCATATTAACTTTCTTCTGCTACCATCTTAACAAATTATTAAATTAGATTTTACTGCTTTTAACCACCTCATTCTGCATTTTATTTATCATTTACCAACTCCCAATACTATTCCTATCTGACCCTCACACAAAGATGTCCCTGGACAAATTGTTTTGTTCCCAAACCTCATTTAATATCTTCCTTTTCATTTAAATTAATTAAATCTCCCCCTCTAACTTGTTCATATATAACTTGTAGTATCATAAATTTAAAACAATGTGTTTGTAAAGTGCTTTAGTCAGTACATTCTTATTAATCTCAAACAAGTGATCCCCTATGCATTCTTTCATCTTGCGGTTGGTTTTTCCAATATAGTATGCCTCACACATTTCAAATTTAGCCATGTAGATCACGTGTTTTGTATCACAATTGCCATAGGCTCGCAGTGTAAAAATGTCACCATAGACTGGATATATGATTTGTTTCTCAGTATAAATATGAATACAATAGACATATTTATTGCATCTATAAGTACTAAATTTGGTAGTTTTTAACATTGCATTAATCCTAGGCTGTTCTTCAGATTGCTACATCATTTATACCCAAATGTTGGCGCACTCCCTAATATATTTTTTAGTTCCAGTGTTTAACTAACCAGAGGCCAATATTTCTTAATGAACATTTTAATTGCCTCTGCATTTCTATTATAAGTAAGCATGCACCTATGTCTGTTGTTATTATTATTATTACGCTCTGAAGTTGTACCAGTGGTATGTAAGGCTGAAGAAGTTGGTATGGCCTCATTAGTAAGTACACTCCTGATTTCCTGTTGTATTTATTAATATTTTCATTATTATAGCCTCTCTGCACAAACTCTTTTACAATAATGTCCATCTGAGTTTACATATTAGTATTTAAAGTATTTAATTTGGCTACACGTAATATCCAATTTCTAATAACGTTATTAAAAATAAAAGTAGGGTTCATGCTATTATGTTTAACTTTCTTCCTATAAAGCATTGTATCTATTGATCCAGAATAATTTTTTATCAATGTGATGTCCAAAAAATCTATTTGTGTGTCACATACTTTTTCTTAAAGCTTAAATCTCTGTGGTACTATGTATATTATCAAAAAATTCATTACAAAAGTGTTAGAGTGCCTCCCCATTTTAAGAAGAAGTCATTCAAAAAGAATATGTGCATGCCTAGGGTTTATATTTCTTGATAAAACAAACTGCTTCTCCCATAAATACATCAGAATATTTGCATATGTGTTAGTGACTGGCATACCCACTGCAATGCCCCTATTTAGTTTAAGAAGTCGGTTTTGAAACATAAAGATATTGTTAATCAAAACAACGTTCAGTAGTTCACATACGGTACTAATATACTCATTACTAAAATGCATTCATGATGATAAATGTATTCTAACATATTTAATGTCTTCCTCATTAGGTAATGATGTAAACAAAGAGTCAATGCCCAATATCACTAAGCAACAATTTTTGATATTTTTATTGACAGATTACTCAAAGAGCTGATATAAAAAGTCCGATGTATCTTTTATTATAGTCTCTGTATTATGTAAGCCCATTTTCAGCTGTGAATCCAAATATTTGGAGATGGGTTCTGTTACCCATCCCGTGCTGAAACTATGGGCCTCATTGGTGGCTGTGGCAAAGATTTATGTATCTTTGAGACACCATAAATTATTGGGATCCTAGGAGCAGTAGTTCATAATTACTGTAACAAGTCAAGATTAATCTGTCTATCCAAATGCATGTCAAATACCATTCTGTTAACTGTCTTTATAATATTTTGACTTTCCCTTTTGGTACTTTCAATATATTTCTCTGTTCTCAACATGTCCATCATGCATTTAACATAATAATTCTAAGACAGTAATGCTACCTCATTTATCCACATCTTTTATCACTATTTGTGGATTATTAATCAATGATTTTATAGCCTGCATTTGCTCAAAGGATAAATTGTAAAAATTCCTTTTTTGTCCATTCATATATAATTGATAAATATCACATTCTATATCTCTTTCGAAGGCCTGTACCACAGGGTTACTAAATGGAATAAAGGTGGTCTTACATTTGTATGGATGAGCAGCAACCTCCCCTAGTTCACCAAACTTTATTCTTAAATTCAAAGATCTAACAAAATAATTAAACTCAAGCAGAGTTTGTGCTATATCTATATGCTGTGCTGGTATGAACGGGAGACCTGTATTTAACACTCTTAGTTCACTTTCTGTTAAAATATAATGTGACAAATTAAATAGCATTTTATGTGGTTCATTCAGTTCCTGGATTGACTCCTACTTACAGGGTGTCATAGTGCCTTCTTGCCTCACATGTTTTTGAGGTAACTCTTCATTTTTCTTCTTGGTTGTGACATTGGAAGAGTTTGCTCCTGTAAGTTCAGAAAATCCATGGGGTCAAGTGTAGAACCTAAATTTGGATCAATAACAGTGTGTTGCTGCTGAAACTGTCACAGTTCTACTTTAGGCAGCACTGCTGACTCACGTGGTAGTTCTTGCTGATGGCATTCCATAAATGGAGTAAATTGATTATGATTGATTGATTGGAGTAGATTTTTTTTTGGTTTTGTCTGTTCTCTCGCCCGGTCGTATCTCCAGGCTCACAGGAAGCCCCCCTCTCTTACCTAACATCGCGTGGTTCCCAAGACCCAAAATCGCGCCCATCGGGACTACAAACTACAGCGAATACTATGACCAGTACTTACCTTCAAAAAGAAAACAAAACCTCCAACCTAATCACTATTTAAAATACAGGGAAGCCCCCCTCTCTTACCTAACATCGCGTGGTTCCCAAGACCCAAAATCGCGCCCATCGGGACTACAAACTACAGCGAATACTATGACCAGTACTTACCTTCAAAAAGAAAACAAAACCTCCAACCTAATCACTATTTAAAATACAGGGAAGCCCCCCTCTCTTACCTAACATCGCGTGGTTCCCAAGACCCAAAATCGCGCCCATCGGGACTACAAACTACAGCGAATACTATGACCAGTACTTACCTTCAAAAAGAAAACAAAACCTCCAACCTAATCACTATTTAAAATACAGGGAAGCCCCCCTCTCTTACCTAACATCGCGTGGTTCCCAAGTCCCAAAATCGCGCCCATCGGGACTATAAACTACAGCAAATACTATGACCAGTACTTACCTTCAAAAAGAAAACAAAACCTCCAACCTAATCACTATTTAAAATACAGGGAAGCCCTCTCTTACCTAACATCGTGGTTCCCAAGACCCAAAATATCGGGACTACAAACTACAGCGAATACTATGACCAGTACTTACCTTCAAAAGAAAACAAAACCTCCAACCTAATCACTATTTAAAAATACTATGACCAGTACTTACCTTCAAAAAAAAAAAAAACCTCCAACCTAATCACTATTTAAAATACAGGAAGCCCCCTCTCTTACCTAACAAAGACCCAAAATGGGACTAAAACTACAGCGAGTACTATGACCAGTACTTACCTTCAAAAGAAAACAAAACCTCCAACCTAATCACTATTTAAAACAGGGGAAGCCCCCTCTTACCTAAATCGCATGGTTCCCAAGACCCAAAATCCATCGACTACAAACTACAGCGAATACTATGACCAGTACTTACCTTCAAAAAGGAAACAAAACCTCCAACCTAATCACTATTTAAAATACAGGGAAGCCCCCCTCTCTTACCTAACATCGCGTGGTTCCTAAGACCCAAAATCGCGCCCATCGGGACTACAAACTACAGCGAATACTATGACCAGTACTTACCTTCAAAAGAAAACAAAACCTCCAACCTAATCACTATTTAAAATACAGGAAGCCCCTCTCTTACCTAACATCGTGGTTCCCAAGACCCAAAATCTCGCCCATCGGGACTACAAACTACAGCGAATACTATGACCAGTACTTACCTTCAAAAAGAAAACAAAACCTCCAACCTAATCACTATTTAAAATACAGGGAAGCCCCCCTCTCTTACCTAACATCGCGTGGTTCCCAAGACCCAAAATCTCGCCCATCGGGAATACAAACTACAGCGAATACTATGACCAGTACTTACCTTCAAAAAGAAAACAAAACCTCCAACCTAATCACTATTTAAAATACAGGGTAAACGCAAATCATTATTATCTTATTAATAGAGAAGTATAGATTTCTAGTCTCAGGGGCCTGGCACTGCCACTAGAATACTTTAAGTACTATAAAGCCTGCAAAACTGTTTCTTTACCTGCATCATTGTAAAGAACTGTAGTTGTAACTCCACTGTGCTGAGTTCCGTTAACTACTGTTCCCTCTAAGACCCTGTGATTCTTCTGGCGGTGTATGCCCCGCTCCGCTTCACCCTCGCTTCGCTCGGGCTCCGCTCCGCTCCCCTCCCTGCCCCCTTATCCCACCCGCCCCCAGTATCCCTACTTTTATAAGAACAAACAGTCCCTCCCACTTTCCCTCTTAGCAAATCCAAAGCTCCCTTGTCACACCCCACTACTCCTCCCACCTCAAGGCCCACACCCATTACCAAATTCTACACTAAGTCTCTTCCCTCTCCCACTACCCTTTTCCTATCTCCATCATGGCCAAATACATTTATACTATTACCCCCCTCATAACTATACTTCTCATCACCACCTATTTCCTAACAACATATGAAAACCAAACTCTTATAGGTATCCCCTTCCCTAAGCGCCACACCAACTCCCAATACAATCTCCATGTCATTTCTATTCCACCTTCACTCTACCAGGACAAAACTGTATCCCCCAAAATAGTCCACACTACACTTCATCACCCTAAAACTCCACATAACAAAACTAACCTCAAAATCCTATTTAAATTACAAAGATTTTTAGTTTACCTGAAAAATCGTATAAACATTGATGGCGATATTCACCCTAACCCAGGTCCCACCACTATGCCAGACTCTAACCCCTATAAATTAACCCGAAAATCTACTGACTCCCTTCTAATACTACATCTGAACCTAAGAAGCATTAACAACAAAGTTCACAACCTTCACGCCATTATAGCTACTCATTCCCCTGACATTATGTGTCTAACCGAAACATGGCTAAAACCCACTACTAAGAATGAAGAGATCCTCCCACCCGGGTACAATATTATCAGGGCTGATCGTGCAAAGAAAAAAGGTGGAGGAATAGCTGTTATGTTTAAAAATACCCTGAATATCCTTAAGAATCCATTACAACCTCCTATAATCTCTAACCTAGAAATTATTGCCCTACAGATCTGCCTAAACACTCAAAAACGCATCAACCTCATTGTAACTTATATCCCACCAGGGAACAACACAGAAAACCTGGAGCAAACCCTGAGCTGGCTAGCCACCACCTACCCACAAGAAACCATAGTACTTGGAGACGTTAACATTGACTGGTCTCTCTGTTCTACCCATACAACTCCACAACCTATCAACCTACATGGTTTTTCCCAAACCATCCTATCCCCAACCAGAATAGGCAACTCTCTTCAAAAAGAAAGTATCATTGACTGGATCCTTACTAATAGGGACTCAAACAACTACTCCACAGGCACCCTTCCCAGTGACCTCAGTGACCACCTAATAACTTATATCATTAAACATAAATGCCCAACTTCTAACCCTCCCCTATATAGACTAATCAGAAACAAAAAGAAATTTGTCCCACAACTATTTCTTGCCGACCTGAAATCCTGCAACTGGACCATACTAAAAACTCTACCACTTGAGGAGAGTGTGTCCCACTTCAATGACACATTCCTTAAGATTCTTGACTCACATGCCCCACATAGGCAAATTAGATCCAAAGTTTGTATAGCACCTTGGCTAACTAGAGAAACTAAAACCAAAATCAAACTCCGTGACCAAGCCTGGGATAAATGGAGAGCCACAAAAACCTCCCAAGATCGTACTAAATTTCAACAACTAAGAAACACCACTAAAACAGCTATTACCCAAGATAAAAAACAATACTTCTGCCACCTCCAGCAAAAACACCAGAACAACCCAAAGAAATTTTGGGCAGGTTTTAACAACCTTCTGCACCCAGGTAAAACTTCCACCCCAACCCCCGAGAAACTGATAGAGAAAGGGCAGGAAGAAGTAGCCAACACCTTCAACTCCTTCTTCACTGAGACTATCCAAACTCTAGCCAGTCAACTAACCTCCACTCCCCCATCTGCCGCTCAACTGCATGTTGACACCCCTACCCCTTTCAATTTAAAGCCAGTCTCTTCCTCTTATATACGTACCCTCTTAAAAAAACTCAAACCAACCACCCTAGTGGCTGACCACCTTCCTGCAGAATTCTTACAAATCGCGTCTGATGTAATAGACTACCCCATATCAATCCTTATCAATAGAACTATAACTGAGATGAACATCCCCTCTATTTGGAAGATTTCTTATATCATTCCGCTTCACAAAGGAGGTACCTCCATGGAAATGTCAAATTATAGACCAATAGCAATACTGTCCCCAATAGCGAAAATCATGGAAAGATGCATCCACAAACAACTTCTTCACTACCTAACCCTTAATCATCTCTTGTCCAACTCCCAGCACGGTTTTCGCCCCCACCATAGTACAACTACTACCCTCCTTTCCTTTGTTGACTCCATCAATAACAATCAAAATAACAAACTTATATCCCCTGCCCTCTTTCTGGACCTATCAAAAGCATTCGATATGGTCAATCATCAGCTCCTTCTTAACACCCTTGAAACCCTACATCTGGACACTCCAGCACTAAACTGGTTCAAGGCCTACCTCACTGGTAGGCAACAACCTGTCCTGTGGCAAAACAGAATATCAGGACTGCTCCCTAATACCATAGGTGTTCCTCAGGGCTCTATACTGGGCCCACTTCTATTTTCCATCTTCATAAATGACCTTCAATCAGTCATCCCTAAATCCACCTGCATCCAATATGCCGATGACTCCACCCTAATCTGCTCAGACGTCTCCCTCTCGAATCTCCAAACCATCACTCAACACTGTTTTTCTCTAGTTGAAAAATGGTTCACCGATTTGAAACTCCTACTCAACCCAACTAAAACGAAATTATTATTATTCTTCCCCAACGTCTTCTCACCCCTAGGTAAAGAACTCCCAAACACTAACAACATAACCTTCCATGTTAAATCCAACAATGGGACCCTCATAACCCCTGTCACCAGTACCAAATTACTAGGTGTTACCATTGATCATAAGCTCAAATTCAACATACACATTACTCAAACCGTAAAGTCTGTTAACAAAAAACTAGGATCCATGTACAGAATTAAAAACTTCTTAACTCCTACTACCAAATTAACTATTGCCCGTACCCATCTCCTCTCTTCCCTCCTCTATGCTTCCCCGGTCCTCTCTTTCCTCAATAAACGTGAACTTAACATGCTCTCTTGCCTACAACCACATTGCTAGATTTATAACAGGTTCCCCTTATCGAACCCACCATTGTCTTAACCTGAGGAACCTTGGCTGGTTGGAACTGCCTAATCTCCTCAAACTTAACCAACTCACCGAAGCTTACAAAATAATCAACCATCCTGATAAAACTCCCTCACTGTGCAGCATTCTGACTCCATACACTAACCTCAATAGTCTTCGATCATCCAACAGCACCCAGATCCTAACCATTAAAGCTAAGAACTCAGGTGGGGATGCCCTCTACGCCAATTCCATTGGCAAGCCGTGGAACTCCCTGCCAAACTACCTAAGACTTACAACCTCGCACAATCAATTCAAAAACAACCTTAAAGAATATCTCACAACACAATGGCTATGCCCATGTCGTGAACCTGACTAACTACATATCTCATACCCTCCTAGTCCCACATCTCCCTAGCCCATTTCCCTTATGCAGATCTCTAAAATCTCTCATTCCTAATAGTAATGAGGATGATACTTGATCCAGTCTATATTCCATTAGTACATGCGAAACTAATGCTATGTATAACCTCCAGTATGTTCTTTGTCTTATATAACATCTATGTAATTTTTTTTTCATCTTGTAAATGTAACTTGTATTCTCTTTTTTGTAACTCTATTTTGAATCTTGTAATTTAATAATGTACTGACCATTTTGTTTGTTTGGAGCTTTTCTCCTCGGGCTTCTACTGAAAACGGATATGTATCCAGCTAGACTAGCCTGGTTAACAAATGTAAAATAATAAAATAAATAATAATAATTGGATTATTAGGTTTAGAGCTGATGTACCTCCAAGTTTGAATGGAACTGTTAGTATCAAGCCTATTTTAAAAGAATTGCATAGTAAGATAAATTGAAAACTGGTGTTTTAACTCTTAATTAAAAATTGGTCATGTGATTGTAATTCTTTATTTTTTTCAACAATTTTTATTTTCATTTTACAATTATATATGACACAAATATTTCCATCTTTACAACATGACCATAGAAATATGTTATACATTAATGTTAATATCATAAGGTGTAGGTTATACAACACATTTATTTACACTATGTACACAGTTGCTTTCACCGTTAGCTCAATTGTTATAAACAACACATGCATTCTTGGAAGGTTGGCCTAATGGTTAAGGTGTTTGCCTTACAAACACTAGGTACAGGGTTTGAATCTCACAGGGGATAATCGGCTAGGATTAAAATGGCTTGCAAGGGCAGTCAGCCTAGTACAAACCTATGAACCTATAAATCTATGAACCTATGAACCAATTAAGACCTCATCTATGATTTACTTGTCAAATCCTGTATGAATTTCTAGGTTCCATTAGAGTGTATTCCTAAGTTGCTATGTGGTTGATTATGCTAATATTATATTAAAAGTTTGTACCCAAATTTCTCTGGATGTCATGTTTTGGTTTCTTTTATCCATTACTATTTTCTGAGCTAAAAGATGTTTTATGGCTATTTGTTTAAAACACTCCCAAGAGATGTTTGTCGGATCTAGCCATTTGAGAGCTATATATAGTTTCATTAGTAGAAAAGTTATTAAGAGTGTGTTTGCTTGTTTTTTTTGGGATGTTAGGTGGGAGAATGTGTAATAAGGCAAATTCCCATGTTAATGTTGATGTTTGATAGCCCATTTTTGTAACTGTACTTTGAGAGAATTCCATAATTTGTACACACATTTGCAACTCCAAAATACATGTAATAGGTTGGCTATCTGGTCCTTGCAGTGTGGGCAGAGCGATGACTTCGATGTATTGAATTTGTGGAGAATTGCAGGTATGAAGTATGCGTTATTACTGATCATGAGCTGCGTGTATGCTAATTTTTTAAGTGGTATGATCTTCAGTGTTAAGATTGATTGCTTGGGTTATTTGCTAGTCATCTATGGATGGTTTTAGTTTTCTCCAGTAGTTAGAAAAATGAAGCTCCTTCTGGAATTTAATCTCGCTTATCATTTTATATGAATTAGTGATAGTTTTCCTTGTTGAGAGAATAGTTTTCCAAAGCAAATTGCAAGTTTATATGTCACTATTGGCCGCCAATTTATTAGCAGATAAAAAAAGCGTTTAAGCTTCTCTAATAATGGAGAAGCTTTCATCAGGTAATCACAAGCACAGTAGGCGCCAAAACTCAGAGTATGATTGATAAAGCAAAGAGTTTTAGAACTCTAATCTGAGCTTCATCAGGTAATAATCATCATCAACAGTGAATTAAACTCACTGGCATTTAAATACTAAAAATACATGTTAAGAATAACCTTCTATATTGCTGTCATTTTATTAATATAAAGGCATATATACTTTTAAATATACACCGCTTCTTTCAGGAAGTGATGTAACAGGTGATGTATTTTTAGTATTTAAATGCCAGTGAGTTTCTAATAAATTCAGGATCAGTTTGGGTTTGCGAGACTGTTTACTTTCCGAATTTTGTGTTTCACCAATTTACGCTTTTTTGTGGATTCACTATTGGATATAGTAGTGTTTTGGAGGTAAATGGAACACAGTTCTTTGATTTGTCTTAGTATTATTATGTATGATTTGTAGAGATTTAAGTTAGTCCTCATTTCCTGTATTGTGCAATTAAGATATAGGAAAACATCTTGGATTGTTTTGTATTTTAAATGCAGAAAACATTCTAAGTCTTGCATCTTGTTATTTATTTTTATATTTGGGTTTTTATGGAGGGGTTGTAGTATTGTTATGGCTTGTGCAAGGTTCAAAGATTGAAATAGTTTTTGTGTTATGTTGATAGAATGTTTTAAGTGATCTAAAATGTTATAAGTTTGTATTTCTTTTTGATTTAGGAATGGGAGAACTTTGGGATTGATACCTAGTGCTTTAATATATCCATAATAAATTGTCACCCAAGGAGGAGACCAGTTTTTCTTTGTCAGATCGTGTTCAGCTATTCTCAGTATTCTGTTAGTGTTAATGATCGAATAGTAAGTTTTAAAATCTGGTAGATTCAGCCCTCTTTTGTTCTTGGGAAGTGTTAATTTTGGATAGGAAATTCTGGATTTTTTTGGCTTCCCATATGAACTTTGCTAGAAAGGTATATATTTGGTTAAAAAATGTATTATGTATCATTACCTGTGATGTCATGAAAATATACATTAGTCTAGGTAGGATATTCATTTTGATTATTGATACTTTTGCCATGAATGGTAGTTTTAGGTTGTTCCATCTTTTACAATCTTGCATTATGTTTTGCCATTTAAGAGTTACATTATATTGGTAGAAATCTTGTTTATTCTGGAAGAAGGTAATTCCCAAATATTTAGTTTCTTCTTTTATTTTTATTGTGTCCAATAGTGGTATTAATGGGATAAGTATGGGTGTTTTTAAGGAGAAAATATTGGTTTTATTAAAATTTAATTTGTAGTTAGACATGGTCAAGAATTGTTCAATTGCAGTTATTATTTTGTTTATATCTGAATTTGGTAAAATGCAATACATATTCAAATCATCTGCAAAAGCGGTGAGATATATTTTGAAGTTGTGTACTGATGGGGCTTATGGTATGTATTTTGTTTAATGTGTAAGAACAGAGGTACTAAGTATAAGTTAAAAAGAAAGGGTGATAACGGGCATCCTTGCCGTGTTCTATTTTTTATCAGAATTTTATTTGACCACATTTTATTAATATATAGGGATGTATATGGATTACTATAGAGAGTTTGGATGATCGATATGAAGTTATTGGGTATGTTAAAGTAAGGTAGTGTTTGGAGTAAGAATTCTAGGTTGACCCTGTCAAATGCCTTGTGAGCATCTACTACCATTGTATAGATGTTGGTATTGTTTTGGTTTGCATAGGAAATTAATGCATCTAATGTTAGTGTATTGTCAATAGTCTGTCTATGTGGTGTACATCCAGATTGTTCTGGAGAGATGATTTTCTCTATCAGGTTTTTCATTCTATTCGCAAGTATTGAGGTAAGTATTTTTGTATCCAGATTTAGGAGGGAGATGGGTCTGTAGCTGTTAGGGTTTTTGGGGTCAGCATGTTCTTTTAATATAAAGATGGTTTTTAGAGGCATTGAAGTGGATGTCATTTATTTTATTGTTTATTATGTAGTTCAATATATAGTATAGTAGTTTAGCTATCAAGGGGGTAAATGCTTTGTAGAATTCTGAGGTGAGTCCATCCAGTCCTGAAGCCTCTTGTGCACCTTTAAGTGTTTGATTGTTGTGATTATCTCATTGATGGATATGGGTTCAGTTAGTTTTTTTTTTTTGTTGGTCTAACTCTAGTTTGGGAAATTTCAGTTTTTGAAGGAAAAGAGTTCTATCTTCCTTTGGTGTTTGTAATGTTTGCTTTCCATATATTTGAGAGTATATTTGTTTAAATATTTTGACAATGTCCTCATTTTTTGTGAAGTTTTTGTCCCCGTGGTTTATTTCTGATATATTGGAGGTGGTTTTGTGTTGGGAAATAATTCTGGCTAGAGCTCTAGATGGTATTTGTGCTTCTTCTGCATAGTTGGCTATCATCCTAGCTTCATAAAATTATAGGTTTCTGGATTTTAACATATAAAGATCTCTTTGCATTTTTAAGAGTTCTGCCTCTGTTTGTTTCTTAGGGTTACTTAATAATTCTTTTTCAAGATGCTCTATTTTCCTTTCAGTGTATGTTCCTCTTTCAGTTTTATTTTTTTATAATATGCTGCTTTTTAATGAATACTCCTCTAATTTGTGCTTTGGTCACAGCCCATTCTATGTCCATTGGGACTTGGGAGTTGAAAATATTTGTAAGAGATGTTTTTAGTATTACTTCTACTTCTTTTATCACATCTATTTTGGTGAGCAAATTAGGGTTTAATGACCAGTTATGACCTCTATTCTCTAAATATATCTTTTTGTCCCAGTTTATGTTCAACGTGATTTTAGAATGATCCGAAAAAAACCTGGTGTGGATAATTGTTGTTGGGTCTATGTTAATGAATATATCTGAGATTAAAAAGAAATCTATTCTTGACCACATTTTATGGCATTGCGAGTAAAATGTGAATTTCTCAGTTTTGTCATCATTATCTTCATATTTAAATGGGTCATATAGTTTGAAGTCTTATTTGAATTCATTTAGAGCTAAAAAGGCTTGTTTATTATATGATTTAGTCAAATTAGTTTTGTCCTTTTCTGGGTTTTGGTATGTGTTCCAGTCACCTCCAATCACTAGATAGTGGTCTTTAAATTGGTTTAAGGTTGGGTATAGTGACATAAAGAAGTGTTGTTGTTTACTACAGGGTGCATATATATTTAGCACCATCAGAGATTTTGGTAATGTAGGGTTAGCAAATGTTGCATAACATCATTTTCCCTCCTTGTCAGCTTTGGTTTTAAGTATTTTTTCCTGAAATTGGATTTTAATTATTATGGCCACCCCAGCTCTGTTTGTTTTTCTCTCTGAGGCTATGATTTGCCTTATCCATTTCTTCCTGCTAATTTCTGTCCATTGCTCTGTAGTCAAGTGTGTTTCTTGTATTAGTATGAGATTGGCTTTGGTTTTCAATGCAAGGTGTATGATAGTTTTCTTTTTTTTTTGCATTTTGGAGTCCTTTAATATTCCACGACTCTAGTTCCTACATTTATTTAGTATATTCATTAGATATGACTTGTATGTTAGTTTTGATTTGTGGTCTTCGTATGTGTTGGTGTGTAATGACTTTGGAAAGCATCTGTCTATACCTGTCCCTACTCTGTGCCTAATCACTATGTCCCTGGAGCAGGAATAATTGGGGGGAAGTGGAGGTTCAATATGTGGATTACTCTGCCATCTAATCTTTGGTTGTGTTTTCTCTTTACATGCAGATTTGTCACATAGTATCCCCCATGTGTTACTATATATAATATGAACTAATCTGAACAAACTAGTTCCCTAGAAAACACTGCTACTTAGAGTCCCTAGTCCCTTTCAGCAGAACTATTATACATTTACAGTGTTTCAGTTAAAGTGCAGTATGTATTGTTTTTATCTTGTGACTTGTTCTTCCTAATAGTGTATTTTAGGCAGTACATTAAAAGTATTTTCTCAGTAATGTATATCAAGTTATGTAATGCTGTATTGTTATTTTAATGTCAAATTTGTCAAATTTGCATTTTACTTTCATTTTCCTTCCTTTCCTCCCCTTTATGTATTCAGTTTTTTGTTATCCTTTGGTACCTGTATAGTCTTCCGCATATATCTGTTTGGGTTGTAAATTATGTTCTTGGCACCATTAATCTTTCTAATAATGTATCTTTAAACAGCATATTAATAAACATTTCCTCAGTAGTTTATATCAGGTTGTGTAACATAGTATTAGTATTTAAATGTCAAGCTTGTCATATTTACATTCCCCTTCCATTTACTTCTTTTTCTCTGCTTTATATATTCAGTATTTGATCATCATTGGTGCCTATATAGCCTTCCACACATATTGTGTGGGTTATAAAATATGTTCTTGGCACCTATAGTCTGGGGTAGGAAGAAGAAAAAAAAACTATATATATATATATATATATATATATATATATATATATATATATATATAGTTGTTAACTTGATCAGACAAAATCTCATCTACATATTGGGTTACATTTGTGTTTTTGAGGATTATTAGATGACCTTTGCAAGTTTCTGCTTTTAACACTTTTCCAGCATTTATGTAAGTCATTAGTCCTTTTCCTGGCATATGTCTGAAAACTAGTCTGGTTTCTAACAGTTTGTTGCTTATTTATTATTTAAGGCTGGGTTCTTCATTCAGTCATATAGTGATGGGTGTACAGTCTTAGTGAGTGTTTCAGTGTAAGAGTACCTTATTTCTTCAAGGTCTTGCTTGCAGGTTGTTGGTCATATTTGTGCTTTATTTACTTCTTTGAGAGGAGCAGGTCGATTTCCATTTTTGTGACAAAGACATCTTCAGAAGCTTGTATTAGTCCCCTTAGGATGATTGGTCTTTATAATGGAGCCCTTAATATTGTATGGAGAATGATTTCACAAGCCAAAGTCCCTGGAGGTGGATCCTTCTTAAAATGCACGCATCGGAAACAGCAGTTGATTTTTGGTTCCTGCTCAGGTTATACTTCCTTTTCCTGTGTTTCTCATGGCTTTTTTGTGGAATTTAAGGCCTAAGCAGCCAGGGGAAGCTCTCTGGGTTGGATTCTCATCCACAATGCTCGTGAATTGGCTCGTTTCTTCACTCAAAGGTCATTTATCATTTTTTTTTTATTTCTTTTCTGAAGGTGGAATCTGCTTGAAAATGGCCAGGAATGTCTCTTTTGCCTCTTTGGAGTTAGTGATCATGTATTTGACTTCTTTAACATAGAAAATTAACAGGTTTGGGAATTTCATCTGGAATCTGACTTTTTTCTCTATTAGAAATCAGCAGTATGGAGGAATGAGTTGTCTTGCTTGCCTTATCTGTATGGGAAGATCTTGGGCAAAGGAGATTTTGTTATTGTTCTAGGTAAGTGTGCATTTTTTCTTAGCTGCCAGGATGATTTTGTTTACATCTTGATAGTTTAGTATTTCAATATATACAGGTCTTGGATTCAGTGTTTATTGCATTTCCCTCAGAGCTCTATGGGCTCTTTCTATTGTCACTTGATGTATTTCTTCAGATTCATCTAGCAAGGAATTTAGGGCATAATTTTAATATTCAAAATACTTTTTATTGTCTAACCGCAGCTGATATGTGGCTCCTTTTGTGTCTTCCATTTCAGCTCCCTTCTCCTGGTTTTCATTCTAGGTAGAATGGGTGCATCAAGTTGTCATTTTACCTTTTTCTTATTAAGTGCATCAGCTTGCCACAGTGACTTTACAAATTCTCCCCTTCCAAAATTTTCCATAGTGCTTTAAGGGGGGGGGGGGATCTCTTGCTAATATTATATCATGAGGCAAATCAGGGGTTACAGCCACAGGATGCTAAGAGTTTTTCTAGAACTGTTTGTATTTCTACACGTGGAGGGGATATTTCTTTGTATCATCACAAATGCATATTATTTCCACTTTTTCGGTATTACTAAGCTTATACTTAGAGACCCGGGGACCTTATCAAGGGAAACCATGCTGTCAGAATTGAGAAGAGCTTGAACTAGTCTTCCTGCTAAACATACTATACATTTTACTAGCTTAAGTGTAACTGTCAAAGGAAAAAACTTCAAAGACCAATTCACGTAAGGTTCAAGTATGGCACCCTTTATTACTTGCAGCAAGGAGACAAAGCATGCAAATACAGGATTTGTCTAAATTACTAATGAGCAGTATGCTACTTTTATACAATTCTATGAAATGTTACTTTTCTATTTTTGACGTAGTTAGACACAGCTTTCTGTATTACTCTACAGAAAATGTTACTTAGATTTCCTGCTGACATGTTCAGATTTAAAACTCACTATGCGTTACAGAGAAAATGTTACTTAGATTTCCTGCTGACATGACTGGATTATTGTTGACTTACAAAAACATTTAAGAAAAACAACCTGGCCTTGGGGCTTATTTTTAGCCCACTACAAACTTTCTGTTCTTCAATTGTGCAGTTCTAATATATATGTGTTGAATTTTACCTAGATTCAAGGTACATTTCTAGCTTAGTAATGCTGACTACAGTTTATACTTTCAGGCAGCATTCATTTTCATTATCAATAGCTTCAGCAGCTGTGTACTTTCTCATGGCATAAGCAGAAAATCAATAACTCTTTGTTAAGTCTCATGACATTAGTAGAAATGAAACACTTATTATTATTTTTATGACATTAGCAGAAATCAAATGCTTCCTGTTAATTTCCATAGCATAATCAGATCATAGCTGCACATATTTTCATGACATAACAGGATTGGAATGTCTCTAGTAGCTGGGCAGATTCATGCAGTGTGAACAGAATAAATGTATTAACCCTTTTAAACCTCGAATGCACTAAGCATGCAAATTAGAAATACATATTTTTCTAACATTCCCCCCTTTTAATACTTTTATTCTACTTTCAAAATAAGCATAAATAGTTTTTTCTTCCCCTAACCTCTTCCTACTCAGGATTTGCAGTTAAGAGAGTCATTCAGTTTAAACTTATGAAAGCATTTTCAATTTTTCAACAATTCTTCAAGTTCAGCACCTTGGTATAAGGTTTCTGAAACTGACATGTCTATAAAGTCTTTAATCAGTCTTTTCATGCAGGGGATGCAGCAGCAAACACACACCACCAGTAGAATCATTCCTACACAGAAGGCAATCAGAATGTTCAGCAGGATACTGCCCCACCCCCCAAACAATCTCTGGAAAAAGTCCGTCAATGGATTTGGTCCTGGTTTGGTCATAGCCGACACTTGCTGAATTACCTCAAGGTGATTGTTTATATCATGCTTGTGGTCAGGAATATACGAACAGCACTCCTCCTGGATTAAAGAGCAAGTACCTCCTCTTGCCACTAGGATGAAGTCGAGAGCCATGTGGTTTTGAAGCACTACAGTTCTCATGGCAGTCAGTTCATCAGTCACCAGTTCTAGAGCAGAAAAGGTTGCATTGCTCATTATTTCGAGAAGTTTAGTTTTCTCAGTTCCCAGATTGATTTCATTGCTCCATATGCTGGCAATACACCTGCCCATGAGATGATGGTATCACCCAGTCCATATGCGACAGTCCATTTTTCCCTAGGCCCACAGCTTGATGGTTTTTCCAGCCTGCATTGATTTACCCTACTGGATTGACAGGCTTCTTGATTTCTTGTCGAACATTTCAAATTTTCCCCTGAGGTAAAACTGCTGGGTGTCGTATGGTCGGAATCAGGTACCCCAAATAACAACTGCCAGACCAATTCTCAGGTAACCACTTGTATGCTTTCCTACCACATGCAAAATAACAGTCTTCTACTTTGGTAGTAACTTTACTCTGTCCTGGTTCTGGATGAAACATTTGTTTTTTGTCAACTATAATCAGTTGTTTATAAAGATCAGCATTATGTTTTACTTCATCAGTTGTCCTATGCATCAGTTCAAAAAATGAATCATAGCTTGTGTTGCAATAGGAACCTGTGTTATCAGTTTTATTGTAGCATCTATAGGGAACAGTCACATTGCAATTGCTCCAACCCACCTGAACTGTATCATTTTTGTAAAAATACACAGTCCCCTTCTGTCGAACAGACAAGTGCAATGCTACTTTATCTTGTGATGTAACATCTGATGTATCATAGACTAAATTTTCCCAGGTCTTGTTGGTTCCTAGAGGGACTGAAGTTAACAATAACCCCCCCATATGCTGTTGGCAAAGCTGTGCAAATCCAGCAATTCAAAACATTGAAGGTCTCAGCATACACATATTTGATTGCCTGATAAGTGTTGAAGTTTGGGTGCCACTCTATGTGCAACTCTCCAGTTTATTCAGTTCAGTTTGTGTGGCTGGGAAAAGGAATGGCCACAACAAAAAGATTATGGTCACTAGTACAGTTAACAGGATGATTATGCAATACTTCTGAGGAAACGGTTGTTCTGCATTCCTGTTTTCTCCGACACTTCCGAGTAGTTTTATTTGGATTTTTCTGGATTCTATCATTTTTGCTTTTGACATGTGATCTTACTCTATGCCCTAATAGGACCTTCAGCACTGATGGTTTCTTCACTGGGGTTGAGACGGATCAGTTCTATTGATCTGACCCCCCCTTTGTAGCCAGAATTTGTGCTGAGAGCCCCGATGGAGAGGTAAGATTTTTGTCCAGTTCAAAGTTCTTAACTAGTTTGCAGTGCATGAGGTGGATCCATGAGGCTCGCTCTGCTATCTTGACTGCAGTGGGTGTCAAAAGAAGCACCTGGTATGGACCTTCCCACCTTGGTGATGTCCAGTTTTTCTTCTTTATATTTTTCATCCTCACCCAGTCCCCTGGGATCACTGCCACTTCCGATGTTTTGGTTTGTTCTTTATCTGAAACAGAATTTGACTGCAACAGATGTTTAGCATTCAACAAATTTCTCATATATTCAGCTAGTGTATAGTCAGCTTCCTGGTCTGCGGACATGAGAAGTTTCCACTGGGGTGTATAATAAGCCCTTCCAAACAGTTTTTCGAAAGGAGTCAATCCTTTTGCAGTCAGAACAGTTCTCATGCTCAACAGTGCCAGGGGCAAGCAATACAGCCAATTCTTTTTTGTCTCAGCTATTAATTTTCTTAATTTATTCTTTAATATTCCATTATGCTTCTCAACTAGCCCTGCAGATTGCGGATGGTATGCACAATGATTTTTTAAAGAAATACCAAAATGCTTACTTAACTGCTGTATGGTATGGTTTACAAAGTGTGTACCGTTGTCACTGTAGATCCTTTCCGGAATGCCGAATCTAGGGATGATTTCTTTGACAAGTACTTTTGCCACTGTAGCTGCATCTGGATTTTTGGTTGGAAAGGCTTCCACCCATCTGGAAAACATGTCTACAATGACAAGACAATACTTTTTATTTTCACATTTGTTCAATTCTATGAAATCCATACAGATAGTGTGAAATGGATATGGTGGTGTAGGGAAACTCCCTTGCTTGGGCTTTAACGCCCCTTGTGCATGATGTTTGTTACAAATTTGGCACATCAAATAAAATTTTTTAGAGTAGTTTGTAAATCCGTACGTTGTGAACACCTGGTTCACCAGCTGTACCATCCCCCCTATTGAGACATGGCACTGCCCATGGCTCAACAAAGCTGCATATCTAAACAAATTAGATGGTAGTATCGGTTTCCTTTCTTTAGAGAGGTACAGCCCCTTTTTGAGAATTGCTCCTCGTTTTACCCATCTTTGTTTTTCAGCTTGCGTAGTGAGTGTCTGCATTGTTTTTAACATTTCTAAGTCTAAAATCTCAGAGGGTTGTAGTTCCTCATTTAAAAGAAATACTTCAGAAGCTGCTTGTTTTGCAGCTGTATCAGCGCTCACATTACCTTTTGAAATCCTATCTTGTTGCTTGGTGTGAGCTGTGCATTTGCAAATAGATACTTTCTGAGGTAATTGAATAGATTCTAAAAGATCTAAAATAAACTGTGCATGATTGATAGGTTTGCCAGTAGATGTTATCATTCCTCGGTTTTTCCTCTGTTGCGCAAAAACATGTACAGTAGAAAAAGCGTACTGGCTGACATTAAAATGTTTACACATTTACCCTTTGCTAAGGTACATGCCCATGTCAAGGCAATCAATTCTGCTGCCTGTGCAAATAAGTTGTGTGGTAAAGGTTTTGCTTCTATAATCTCAGTGTCAGAAACTACTGCATATCCTACTAGGTTCTGTCCCGCAGGACCCCTTTTGCACGAACCATCTACGCAGTATGTCACCTCGGCATCATCCAAGGGGACATCCGTGAGATCTTTTCTAGGTGTTTTGCTCAATTACCTGCAGGCAGCAGTGTGGTGTGCCATCTGCAGGGGTTGGGAGCAAGGTAGAAGGGTTCAAAGTCATGCATCGTTCATTTGTCATGTGAGGTTGGCTCAACAATATGGTCATACAGGAAAGATGCCTAGCAGGGGAAAGATATGCTACCTTCTCTTGCAGTAAAATAATTGTGACTGCATGAGGCACTCTCAAAGTGAGAGGGTGGAATAAGACTACTGAGGCCGAAGCTTGTACTGCCATTGCAACTGCAACTACTGCTTGTACACAGTGAGGTAAGGACCGTGCCACTGGGTCTAGCTGTGATGAATAGTAAGCAATGGGGCGTTGCTTGTCCGCATGCTGTTGTGTTAACACTGATGTCATATAACCTTGCTTACAATCTACAGTTTGGAAAAACGTTTATGGTAGTTTGGTAATCCCAGAACTAATGAGGATGCTATTAACTGTTTCAGTTTGCAGAAAGCAGATTCCACCTCTGGTGTCCATTGTAACAAATCCTGTGTTGCCATAGGCTTCTTATATATCAGGTCAGTCAGAGGTGCAGATTCCAAGGCATAGTTCAGAATCCAGCTACGGCAAAAATTAGTTGTACCCAGGAAGGACATCATTTCCTTCTTGGTAGTGGGTTTTGGTGCTTGCAAAATTGCTACTTTTCTATCCTCATCTAATGTTCTACCTTCCTTGGATGTTACATATCCTAGGTATTTGACTTGTTTTTTCCAAAGCTATAGTTTATTTTTGTTTACCTTATGTCCTTCAGCTGCTCGAAATTGTAATAGCGCTATGGTATCATCTCTACAATCTTGCTGGGTGGGGGCCACCAGCAAAATGTCATCAACATAAAGTAAAATCTGACTGCCTCCTGGTGGGGTAAATCCCGCCAAGTTGCTTGCCATTTCTTGTGAGAATATTGTTGGACTTTCACAATATCCCTGTGGTAGTCACGTATATGTATACCTTTTCCCCTGAAATGTGAATGCAAACCAATACTGGCTGTCAGGGTGTATCGGTATCGAAAAGAACGCATTGCTAACGTCTACCACAGAAAAATACTTCTGTTGAGGTTTTAAATCATTCAACAGGATGTGTGGGTCTGGCACTGTAGGTGCCCTTGGTATTACTGCATCATTTACAGCTTGTAAATCTTGGACCATACGCCATTCTCCATTTGCTTTTTTAACAGGAAATAAGGGTGTGTTACATGGTGAATCAGGATATTCTACTAGTATCCCTCCTTTAAGTAAGGCTGCTATAATAGGCTTTATCCCTGCCTCTGCATCTTTTATTAAGGGATACTATCTTTTCTGTGGTCTAAATGTTGACTTTGGTGTGATAGTTACTGGTCTCGCTGTACGAATAAGTCCTACATCTGACTTTCCTGTTGACCAGAGAGTCTCTGGTATATTTTGTAAGGCATTCTCTTCCTACTTTAATAGGAGTGCTAATCAGCTGTCCTTGCTAGACTGCGAGTGTACAGCTGGGTGGGTCTGAGTTATCCAATTCAACTTCTGTATTTGTATTCCCTGTTCTGACAGTTCTAATTCTGTCTGTTTCTCCCATCTCGAGACTTTTTCTCCTAGGTCTGCCCATTCTGTGGTTTTGTTCTTGGTTAAGCTAACATGTGGTAATCGATTAGATTTATAAAGTGCAAAGAACTCTTGTGGGAGGAGAGGCTGGACTCTGCCCTTCTGAGCTGGAAATTTCTGGTTGAAGGCTTATAGTGCATGCATATCTGAACTGCTTCTTACTGAAGTTGGTGCGCCTTGTTTGCTGTGGCATAGACTGGATTCGGGCCTGCTGGATCTAGCTTTGTTTGTGTAACTTGAGCACTAATCCAGCATTTTCTAAATTATTCAATTGTATTTATTACTGCTTGGTAGTAACTTGATTAAAGTGTAGCTATCATTCTAAGTCTTTTGGATTAAGCACTTGGGCTTCAGACCAGTTGTTTTACATTAGGAAGGTTTGTGGCATGCACTGTGGTGGCAGGACAGGTAGCTTTCATCCTTCTAAGTTGGGAACTGCTGATTGAGAGCCCAGTGTCTGTTATTCTTAAAGTGTATTAGTTCTGGTTTAAGCACTTGGGCTTCAGGCCAGTTATTTTACATTAAGAAGGTTTGTGGTCTGCACTCTTGTGGGAGAAGAGGCTGGACTCTGCCCTTCTGAGCTGGGAATTTCTGGTTAAAGGTTTATAGTGCCTGAATATTTGAACAGTATCTTACTGAAATTGGTACACCTTGTTTGCTGTAGCATAGACTAGATCCAGGCCTGCTGAATCTAGCTTTGTTTATATGCTTGTTGTTTGTTTGCTTGTTATTTCCCTGGAATGCTAATTCCACCTAATACGTGGCTTCTCAGCGCTTCTGTGGATCACTAGTGATATCTACATTGCTTACTGTAATTATTTCCTTGTTTCACTTGAAAGAAAGTTGCTGTTTGTCATTTTTGCATTTAAGTTACCTGTAACACATTGCACTTAAGTTACCTGGCACTTGCTCACTAAAGCAATTATATAAGTCAGCACTAAAAATTAAAAGCACTACACCCTCACTCCCCACTGGCCCTGGTTTTCAATTATTAAGGAATTCCCAATATTATTCTAGCATGTCCAAAGGTCAGTTGTCAGTCTCCTCTCTGGTCCAGCTGGTGAATCTGGGAATCTTGAGGCAATGTTACAACTGCCTCATGTACACAGACAACCCTCTCCTCCTCCCAACAAATTCCAACACATGTGAGAGATGCAACCATATAGCCAAACTGGAGGCTAAGCTCTCTCAACTCAGTACTGCCATAACCAGTCAGGAGGAGAAGGAAACCACACTCACTACAATTCCAGTCTCATGTGGCCAAAGTGGTTAGAAAAACATTTTATATAGCCCACCTAATCATGAAGGGATTCACATCTAGATCAGGAGACGTCATCATGCCTCTTTACTCATCCCTCATCAGGCCCATAATTGAGTACAATGCCCCTTTTGGGATGTACCTTACCAGACACCTGCAACAACTGGAAAGACCCCAAAAGTACCTCACCAAGAGGATCAAAGGACTCAAACAGGTGCCATATGCTGCCCGGTTAAAGAAACTCCAGCTCTACTCAGTGGCATACCGCCTGTTCAGGGACGATCTGTGCTTGATGTATGAAGCCATGTCCAACCCGGAATTAATGGACATGCTGCACCTCAGAAAATCCAAATCCCATCCAGCTACGCGCTTGAGAGACTTGAACCTCAGCACTGAAATAAATAGGACATGCTGGAGGGACAGATTCATAACCCAGATGCTCCCTTCACTCTGGAATAAAATCCCAGTCCAAGTTAGGCAGAGTCCCTCATTGACCCTCTTCATGAGGAATCTTGATGAGTGGATGGGAGATCGTAGGTTTATCCCGGGTATCACTTCTGTGTCACTGTTAGACAGAGGCACAGTATACTAACCTCGAAAAAGGGCATAGCAAAATAAATTTAAAATTGGTGGCGAAAGCCAAACACATTCTGGCTAGGCTTATAAATGCCCTAGGGCAGATAATCTAGTATGAACCTATGAATCTATGAACCTATGAACCTATGAACAGCTGGCTACACTGTCCCCTTCTGTGTCCCAGTACAGATTACGTAATATCAATCTGTTTGCATGATTTTTAAACAATTCTTGCTCATATTCCTTGTCAGGTTCTGGTGTGTTGCAATAATACAGGGTACAGTGCAACAGGTGCTGTTTATCAATGTCAAGGGAGGGGAACTTGCTGATGGCTACATTCATTATCCCTTCGGTCACAGTCCCTGGACCAGTCGTAACCAAGTCCTGGCTGTACCAATAAAACATTTCACCCTCCGATTGCACTGCAAAGGTATCAATTTGTCGCTGTGCTTCCATACCCTGCATGGTTGGGACTACTGCTATACCAAATAGCTGCATGAGGTCTCTGCCCAAGAGGTTTACTGGGCATTTTGCAGAAACAACAATTTTGCTTTTCTGAGTCAATCCTGAAATAGGATCAGTTATTGCAATGTTACGGGAGAGGGGCTCCCGATACAGCTGTCCATTAGCTGCTTTTACCAGGATGTAGTCAGGTGACTCTGTGTTTTCTGGTAGTTTGGAGGGATGTATCAGGGTTCATGATGCCCTTGAGTCACACAAGAATTTGACTTCTCTCCCTTCTACCAAGAGTGTAACTTCTGGTTTTGTGTCTGCTAAATAGAGCTCCAGGCTCAATAAAGCTAGGTCTAATATTTCATTTTTTTCATTGTCACTAACTTCTTGCACTTCCTCTATCTCTTCTGTCACATCCTCTACTCCCTCTATCACATTCTCATTTGTCCTTTCTCTGCTATCCCCTTCTAGTGATTCCTGACTACCATATAGTCAGTCCTCACCCTCCTTGTCTTCCGTGGTTGCCTTCTTATTTTTCTTGCAATCCCTTGCCAAATGTCCCTTTTTACCGCATTTGAAACATTCACCCCTTTTCTTTCGCCCTTCAAAGTCCTCTGATCATTGATCAGATTGTTTGTTTCCCTGTGCATTTTTCTTGCCCTTTTTCCCGGACTGTACTACATAAACTTCTGCTCCATCTTCTACAGAAAATACTTGAGCTTTCTTTTTCTTTTTGCTATTAAAATGCCTTTCAGCATGCCTAGCATATTCAAGTAATGACTGCAACCTGCTTGTGCGATGGTCTACCATGTGTTTTGTAATAAAACTGCTTATGGGTGCAATACTGCCTTTTAAAAATGCATTCTTTAACTGCTGTTCATATGGGGAATCTTGTGTTTGATCTTCAGGAACCTGCATTCCACAGTGGTTATTAAAACATTCTAATAATCTGGCATAATACCGGTCAATAGTTTCACCTTCTTGTTGGATGCATTGATGAATGCAAGTCCAGTCTGCCCTAGGCTTCCATTTTTCCGAGATGCGGTCTGTAAGACCTTTTACTCTGTTGTCTAGCTCTGTGCTGCTATGTGGGAGGGGTCTGTGTGCAGCGTCACGGGGATTCCAGTTGCCACTAATCATGTGCCAATCTGGCCCCACAATTTGTCTAACTACTTTTTCTACCTCTTCTCCATTTAAGTTATAACTCAGCCTCATTCCTTGTAAATCTTCTGAGAATTTTCTAAAATTAACTTTTGGATGGGGAATTCCCTCAGTGGCTTTCTGGATATCTTCCGGAGTCCAAGGTCTATACACTAAAATAGTTGGGTCCTGATTGTCCTGACCTGCCTGAGGGCTGGGTACTTCTATGAGTGGACATATTTCTTCTTCACTCATAGATCGTGAATTTTTAACCATTTGATATAATTCAATGCCTTCATTTGAGTTACCTGCCCTTGTTTGAGACCTGGTCCCGATGGGATCTCTAATATACAGTTTTATTTTTACAATGTCTCTATTTTCAGTGACAACAGGATATCATGGGGGTGGACTAACCTGTTCACTTGCTTCATATTCTGGTAAGGGAGGTGGAGGGGCTGATGCTATTACTAAGTTATTGTCCTCCTTATCTAAAAACATTGTTTTTGAATTGTTGTTCTTTTGTTCCCTGCGGTTTACTTCCTCAATCCACCTGTGTGCCTGAGGAATTCCTAATTTGCGTTGCTTTTTTACCCGACCTTTAGAATCAGTTTTAAGCTGTTTGACAAGTTTGATAAGTGAGGATTTTTCTAATTTTCCATCAAATTCATATTTATTAACTCATTTTGAATAATATTTAATATTGTCGGCACGCTGCGAAGGCATGTATTTTGCGTCTTCTGTTAACGACGGATTTTGGGGTCTTTTTGTGCAATTATTACCCATTTTGTTCTACCCTTTTGATCGTTATGTAACTTCTCTTATTTTTAACATGGTACCACAGATTTTGTTATAGTCTCTTCAAAATGACTGCGTACTTATTCTGTTTCTCCTGATCTATGACAAGACAGTAATCTTTTCTGTCCCTGACTTGTAAAATACAGTCCTGACAAAAACAATACAAATCTAGTCCCTGATCTAAAACAGAAAACAGAAAAAAGTAGATTCACCTTACCTGAGCCCACGTGATTGATCACCAGTTCAGAGACCCGTCCTTCAGTCACAGATCAGAAAGTGGCTGGCCTCTTTTTTACGACAATTCAGTCGGAGGGCTTTTCATATAAGAAGAACCAATTTGGTTTCTTCCCCATACGGTTTCAACCACCTGGCCCATCTGATCTGAGGTGAAGAGAGGGTTCCGGTCCGAAGGACCAATCTGTCAAAGGAAAAAACTTCAAAGACCAGTTCACGTAAGGTTCAACTATGGCACCCTTTATTACTTGC
The DNA here is from genome assembly GCF_019279795.1 of Protopterus annectens. NCBI lineage: Eukaryota > Metazoa > Chordata > Ceratodontiformes > Protopteridae > Protopterus > Protopterus annectens. The sequence goes on along the minus strand of NC_056727.1, from coordinate 85,196,466 downwards.
AGCAAGGAGACAAAGCATGCAAATACAGGATTTGTCTAAATTACTAAGGAGCAGTATGCTACTTTTATACAATTCTATGAAATGTTACTTTTCTATTGTTGACGTAGTTAGACACAGCTACAGAAAATGTTACTTAGATTTCCTGCTGACATGACTGGATTATTGTTGATTTACAAAAACATTTGAGAAAAACAACCTGGCCTTGGGACTTATTTTTAGCCCACTACAAACTTTCTATTCTTCATTTGTACAGTTTGAATATATATGTGTTACATTTTACCTAGATTCAAGGTACATTTCTATCTTAGGTACAAGTAATGCTGACTACAGTTTATACTTTCAAGCAGCCTTTGTTTTCATTATCAATAGCTTCAGCAGCTGTGTACTTTCTCATGGCATAAGCAGAAAATCAATAACTCTTTGTTAAGTCTCATGACATTAGTAGAAATGAAACACTTATTATTATTTTCATGACATTAGCAGAAATCAAATGCTTCCTGTTAATTTCCATAGCATAATCAGATCATAGCTGCGCATATTTTCATTACATAACAGGATTGGAATGTCTCTAGTAGCTGTGCAGATTCATGCAGTGTGAACAGAATAAGTGTATTAACCCTTGTAAACCTTGAATGCACTAAGCATGCATATTACTAATACATATTTTTTTAACAGTAACAGATCAGCATAAAGAAGATTCAATTATTCTAACTGTAGTCTTTTCACACCCATACTTCAGTTTTCACATTTCTATCACTTTCCTTCTCTTCCGTGTTAGCAGTACAGAACATAACATGATCCCTCCCCCCACATTTGTAACAAATTTGCTCATTACATGTTGTTTTTCACAGAATATCATATATTTCTTACTACAGTATTAGCCTTTGAAACAGATAATTCATGTTTAAACATTTGTCCTAAATGTTAAAGCATTCTACTGACATTACTAGGTTATCAGAGTTCTTTGGAACACTTGGCATAACCTGTTGTCTTATCTTACTAGGCAGGGCTCTTTAAAACCTGATTACTGCTAGGACCTTTGGCACTTTCAATTAGCTATTGCTATCAGATTCAAGCCAAAGTGTGAAAATATACTAATATCATGCATTTGTAGATTTACTAGATTATCCACAGTGAAAGTCCAGCTAACAAATTTATTGCTTGCACTTCAAGAGATATAACAGCTCTGAACAAAAATTCTCTTAAGTTTGTGGTTGGCTATGGAATCAGTTCCTTCCATGTCTATGCATGATTTTGTTGCCTCTCCTGTCAGCTGGGATGACAGGACTTTTGACCAATCTGTTAAATTCAAGTTATATTTGATAGCATAGCACTCAAATACCACCAAAGAGGACTCTGGGTTATCTTTCCTAGTTAGTGTTTTCATGTATGTCATAGTTTTATGGTTGGCAGATATATTAGCTAGCAAAACTAGCTGTTGCTGTAGTTACATCAGCTTTTGGTCAATCAAGCTGTGACCTCAGGAGCATCAGTAGTAACTCCACCATGGTTTGTTGCATTAGGAACCCACAACAGGAACATAGATGTAGCAGTTTAGGAAATGTATTAGCTTAAATATGTTTTACACTTGACAGCAGAACAACTCCAATGATCTTAAAACTGATAAATGTCTGGCCAGTTGACTGCATTTTCCACTGGTATAATGTTCAGGAAGATACTGGAGGTAACATGAACATAAATCAGTGGATTATTCAATATTATGCATAGGTTAATAGAACACACATGCTGCTCTCTTGGCTTCCAGTTTAAAACAAAGCAAACACAGCACCTTTAGTTGCTTCTATCTGAGAATGGTTGTCTGAGTTCACACAGCCCCTCCAGGAAAAAAAGAAAGTCCAAGGCTACAGGCTTCTATGCGATCCACCTTCCAACTAAACAGGAGGTGTTTCCACAAGGTACACTCTACAGGTTAACCTTCACTAGGCTGTCACACTCCATGCTTCCTGGCTCTTCCTATAGACAATTCTCAATGTAAGGAAGTAACTTAACGATTCTAACCCTTTAGGCTATTTTTTCCACACCATAGTCACAAGTAATTATCATCTAATTTCTGTCTAGATAATATAGAATGCTGTCTAGCTACCTGTTTGTGTGAATGCAATACTCAAATATAGATTAGTCCTTGACCCAACGTGATAAATCAATCAGCTGGACAGTTTGAACAACTACTCAACTCAGTACTTTACCAACCTGAGCAAATAGGAAGTGTGCCTTCTAGCAGAACACACAGGTGCACATTGCCCCACACCATAGTCACACACATACAGAGAGCAGCAGATAGTCACACACACAGACAACACACACAAACACACACACACACGCACACACACACACACACACACACACACACACACACACACACACACACACACACACACACACACACACACACACACACACACACACACAAAATCTCCAGGGTTCTACTATAGTTTACTGAGCAGAATAATGTTTTATTTTTAATTACACAACAACAACTGTGGAGTTAGTTTGCTTAGAGTCTGGGGTACTATAATGTCCAGGCACCTTACATTACCTGTTTTATTAGTACTGTTTTGTTTAGAATGGTTCAGATTTTTTATCTACTCTATGGTTTCAACTTTCAGTGTTTTGAGAATTCATCATCTTGGATTTTCAGTTGTCTTTTGGTATTCTTGTATATGTTAGGTATTCATAGATATTTGTTGATGAATTGATATTCATTAGAATACATGTTGAAAATGTGGCCTCAGTGTGCTGTAAACTGGCCAGACTATGGTTATTTATTGAAGAAGGAAGTAAAAGGGACATGATCAAGCTCTTCCAAATACAGCAGCAGTTCTGTGTGATAATATACAAAAAAAAAAAAAACAGAAGCATATATATGAATTAGAGGGAGCCAGTTACATTTAGAAAAGTTTTCATTTATTAATGTTTCTCCAAAGATCAGAAAACAAACTAGTTTTACCACCCAAAGCAATTTTAATGTGCAGAACAACTCCCCTCATCAATCAAGTTTAAATAGTGACAACATAATTAGGTAAATATATCTACTTATATAACCAAATGTTTGCCTAATAGTTCATCATGACTGTAGCCCTCAGGTATCTGCAGTTCCTTGCAGCCTTCTACATTCCAGATGTCTAGTGCATCCATTACTTATGTTATGTGGTTCACACTAATTATTGTGCCACTGCAACTTCCTGAGCCTCCCCGTATCACTGACTCAGTATTGTGGACCTTTTCTTCATGAAGCTTTTCACAGATGCCTCCACAATGAAAACAAGCTCTGAGCTGTAAGTCTATATTCATTCCATGGTAGATTCCTTCACCAGAATGTGTTATCCTTTAGTTCTGTTCCAGTACTGACCTGAAACAGTTCACTACAAATAATTGCTAAAACTGGTGATGGTCAAAGAAGACATATTCCAAGCCTTCACACTCTTGGAGTTAAAACTGTCTTGATTGTTTTGTTTATTTATTCTTTGTTGACCAAGTTAGTCCCACTAGACTAGTTGCTTCTTTTCAGGGGAGATGCAAGCTTGTATATCTACTAGAAGAGGAAAATTGGCCACAGCTTCAGGGAGCCTCTGCAATACTGTTTTCAGTGGGTGCAATAGAATCTTCTACATCCACCGAACTAAGACCAACTCAAACAGTTGGATCTCAGTTTAACATCTTATTAGAAGGACAGCAGACTCAGGAATGCAGCATACCTGTAATGGTGCACTGCAGTGTTGGCAATCAAATCACCTGGAGTGGGAATAAAATCTGCAGCCTTCTGGTTTCTCAGCACCAAAAGTAAGTGCACTACTTCTTGTGCCTCTGACAGAAGATTATGTCACCCAGACTCACCCAGTACAGACAGACATAAACACACACACACACACACACACACACACACACACACACACACACACACACACACACACACACACACACACACACACATGCACACACGCATGTAGCTCATCCACTACTTCTTGAGACTGCAAGAATCTTTGGATCCAACAATTGCTGCTTGCACCATCTTCTCCCTCTCTCATCTTCCTTGATTTACTTGTGCTGGTCAAAAGCCAGCATCACCAGTAATGAATGTGATCTAGCTCTAGAGAATCAAAGCTTTACCACCTACTATCCACTTCAGATATGATATTCACCTTAGCATAAGGCCCATCGTAATATTATTCTGTTAAGCTTCCTTACCAATGCAGTATGGCCACAACACTGTGCATCTAATATAATATAACAAAACTTGCAACACATACTGCCTTCCAATATTTAGATGTTTGTTTAAATCCTGAATTAAATTTTAATCATCACCTGCATGACACAAAGACATCAATTATTGAGCTTTGTTTCTTGGCAAGAAAAAGTCTCTCATTTCTTTTATTTTATTTTACATTTGTTAACCAGAAAAGTCCGACTGGACGCATATCCATTTTCAGCGGAGGCCCGGGGAGAAAAGCTCCAATAGCATGTCATAAAGAAATTACACAAGAATATCATACAGAGCTATAGGTTCCATAGAAACATAAGTTATGTTTCTTATCTTCGGAAGGAAGGAGTGCAAATGGAGACCTACAATATATTTACCTTTAATCAGTGCAGTTTCAAAGGAAAATTGCTCACTATTACAATCAATATCAAATCAGATATCTAGATATATAACTCTTTCCAATTAAAAGGAAGCATTATTACCTCATCTTTCCATAGCCAAATGATTATCTATGCAGCAAAAAGTCCACCTGCTACTCATCTCCCTAGTATTTAAACTACCAAACTTGTCTTACATATTCTTCCATTTCTTGCCAGCCATGTTTACAATCGCAGTTCTATCCACCAAAACAGTAATTCATTATATAGACCTCGACCTTCCATTTCCATCATTTGGAATACTGTCTCTCTTAATGTAGAATGACTTACTAACAAGTCCAGCTAGGAAGCTCGCCTCATAGTTAAATCTTTTACTTTATATTTATAACAAGTTATTTTAATAAATTAATATGATTCATTGTTATTTGTTTTGGATATTAGTAAAAAAATGTTAAAAATTAATGTATAACCGATCCTTTCAGTGCAGAATAGAATGAAAATGGATTTTTAAAGACTCAAAATGAGGAATGTTCCTCATTGTGAAGTACAGTTGAAAGGTATACTTCATTATAGCTGTCTCAAAATATTCTTCCTTGCACTGACCACCAGTTCTGAATCATGGGTTCTAAACTCAGAAATCCCTCTTTTACAATGGGATCTCTGCATTCTTTCTTTATATTCTTGCCCAAACTGAAGAAACTTGATGATCTTGCTTCTCTGTCATTGGCATAATTTAGTAAATTCACAAATAAGTTCATCTACTGTCACCTTTTTTCAAATCTTTCATTTCCTGGACTCGATCTGCTGCTCATTACTCATCCAGTCCACACCTGTTGTAAATGTTGTACATTTCTGCAAATGCTGAATAAGATTACTTAGTAATTCAATACATTTTTGTGATAGCTTTAGTACATTAACTCTATACAGACATTTCTTTTGTATTTTAGTTCCACTAAAAATAAAAATACAGAAACAAACAACTGAAAATAAGAACAATGGCAAGGGACAAACAGCACTCCAGGAAAAAAAACTCCAAAACCTGTTTATTAGAACCAGTAGTGTTAGCGCTTTTGTACAGAATAGTATCTGTACTTCTTCAGACAAATAACATCACCAATAACCTCACTTAAATATATCCCCTCAATTAGTAACCCCACCTAATATAATCACATGACCAGGATGGAATAAATATTTCAATTAGTTAATTTAAAAATACTCAGTTTGTCCTTTAAAAACCAGTAAATACAGAAATAATGAAAACATTTTCTCTCTCTCTCTCTCTCTCTATATATATATATATATATATATAAATGCTATGACTAATATAAAATGCATATAAAATACTTATGAAAAACAAAATATATCATATAAAAATCATATAAAAACTAAACCCTGTCTCATTAGGCTTCTCAATTATAATACACATGCTATTGAGCACATATCATTGATACCCAGATATTTAAAGGCATCACACCTAAGCTGCCATAAAAGCTGACATCTTTCTAACCACAAAGAAACTGGTCCACCCCTCGTAGAACTAATCACTTGATCAATGACACAAAAATCAAAGCTGTGGTCCGGGTGGTTAACCACATGTTTTGCAAGGGCATTTTCAACTTTTTTTGTTTCATCTACAGCTTTGGTGACCGCTTCAAAGAAGTCTATTAGGTTTAGGAGACATGATCTGCCTTTTACAAACCTGAACTGGGTAGGGTCCAGAGTTTGGAGATTACCAGTGTCATTGTTTATAAGTTCCATGATGATACGCTCCATAGCCTTGCAGACCAGGCTCATCAGGCTAATGGGGCGGTGGTTCCCGGGGTCCATGGTGGCTCCCCATTTGTGGAGTGGGATAACTGTTGCTGTGCGCCATTCAGTGGGCACAAAGCCTGAGGTGAGGCTATGATTGAACATGGTACTTAGGTGGGGTGCCAGTTCATTCTGTAGTTCATGTAGAATGCAGCCTAGGATGTTGTTAGGTCCCATGGATGCTGTGTTCTTGGCTTTGGAGAGTGTGTTTTTTACCTGTGCAGCCGTGATTACAGGTACTTTGCATTCTTCCGGTATAGAGATGGGCCCTTTAGTGGATGAGAGAGGGGTAAAGTTAGCACTGAACCTATCTGCCAGGATGTTGGCACTATCAGTTGGTTCTGTATATTTAGTGCCATTGTGCTGTAACTCAGAGCAGATCTGAGAGTTGCCATTGAGATTCTTGACATAGCTATAGAATGCTTTGTGGTTGTCTTTAGAATCAGTGGTGATTTTGTTTTTGTAACTAGCTTTGGAGGATTTTATGAGGTATCTCAGCTTCTTACTGAGGCTGACCACAGAGTTCCTCCAATCATGGGATTTTACTCTTTTTTGCAACAGTTACTTTCTTCTGTTGTAGAGTTTGTTTATAGCAGGGGACCACCAGATTGGCTTCCTTTTTTTGGAGGATAGCATCTTGGTTCTGTTAGGGATTACACGATCCATGCACTCGTGTAAGTGCTTATAAAGTGCAATTGTATAGGATTCAGCAGTCGTATCTCTATTGTCCATCAGCATGGGTGTCGTGAAGTTTGCAACTTCTGTCTTAAGAAGCGTGAAGTCGGCTTTGGAGAAATTTTTTACGGTGGTTTCCCTAATGGGGGGTGGGGCTGGGATGTGGATGTTTAGGGTGATTTGCTTGAGGTCGGATCTGACCAACGAGGAATTGACCTCTGGTGTGCTGCCCATGTTGGTAATGACCAGGTCTAGGATATTGCTGCCCCTGGTGGGGGTGTGGATAAGTTGATCCAAGGCATTGGAATTTATGAATTCCAGAAAACCTTGAGCACAAGAGTTGGTACATGAGTAGTTTTCCCATGTAATGGCTGGATAGTTGAAATCGCCCATTATTAGGGTGTTAGGTTGTACCCTAATATTTTCCAGTGTATCAGGAAATGAGGAGTGGGAATCCTGGGGCATGGTGGGGGATCTGTAGCAAGCTACAAGTTGCATTGCGGTCTTACCCAGAGTTAGTTACACTTGGATAATCTCAGATGCATTATGCTGAGCAACTAGCCTGGAGGTGTGGATATCCTTAATGAATATGGACACGCCTCTACCTTTAGTGCTTTGGTCCAAGTTAGGTGGCCGAAAAGCGTGGTATGAATTATAGCCTGGTAATGCAGGGGTGGTCTCTAGAGGCTTGAACCAGGTCTCTGTCATTGCACAGATGTCGATGTTCTCCATTTTAAGGAGTGCCTCGAGTGAGTGCATTTTGAGGTTTAGACTTCTAGCATTGAGTAGCATTACCCTCAGATTTTCCTTGCTTGTACCTGTTATGGTGGTGAATTTGTCATTTGAATCTTGCCTAAAAAAGGCACTATAGGAGTGGCAAGAGCCTTAGCCAGTATCCGGAATCCCAAGGGCGATAGGTGCAGGCCATCTCTGGCAAAGCATTGTGGTTTGTCGATCATGTCATCCCAGGCAGACAGATACTGGATCCCCTTAGAATGACACCAGAAGCTTAGCCAATTGTTGAAGTCAATCATTTTGTCCTTGTACTGTGGTATCATTCTGGGTGATGGCAGGAAGCTATTCAGGGCTAGGGTCATACCTGCCTGGGCTACAAGATCAGAAATCTCCTCCATGTCTCTTTTCATGTAGTCCAGGGAGGTATATCTCAGGTCATTCACACCAACATGGACAATGACAGAGTCATATTTGTACTTGCTGTGGAGTGACCTGAGTGCATGCATTATGTGGCGAATTCTGGCACCTGACAAGCAGCTGACAGTGACTTTCTCTTTGTTTAGCCTGGTGAGTGGAACATCAGTGTGCCTGACTATAGAGTCACCTATGACTAGAGTGTTAGGTACGTTGTTATGCCTTATGGGCTGTGGTTGAGTAGCACACTGAGTTTGTGGGCTATGTGTCATTTGGGTTGTGTTGGGGGGTGGAGGTTGCTTGCGTTTCTGCTTTGGTGGTCCCTGTTGCTTGGGTAAATTTTTTTTGAGAGCCTCCATGAATGTAGGTGTGTGTTTTGTATTTCTATGTGTGTGTTTTGGTGGTGTACGTTTTGGGGGACTATGTGATGAGTGTGGTGTGGTGCAAGTGTTTACCTTCTCCTCTGGACTGTTTAGTCCAGTCTTGGGTGAAGAGAGCTTTGCTTCCAGTTTGGTTATATAAGGTCATCTCTCACAGGTTGTGGTGTTGAGTGCTTCCACTGACCCCACGAACTACACACCTATAAGCCTGAATAACCTTATCTGCAAGGCCATGGAGCATATCATCATGGACCTTATGAACAAAGATATAGGTAATCTCCAGTCACACCTGACCAATGTCAATTTGGATTTCTCAAAGGGAGATTGTGCCTGTTAAACCTAGTAGACTTCTTCAAGACAGTCACCATGGCCCTTGATGAAGGCATACAGCCTACCTAGACTTAGCCAAGGCTTTTGACATTATCCCCCACTCATGCATCATTGACAAACTCACCCAGCTAGGAATTGGTCCTTATATCATTAGATGGGTTGCTAACTGACTCACTGATAGAACCCATATAGTGAAAATAGGGGAAATCACTTCCAACAGCAGACCTTTAACCAGTGGTGTTCCGCAGGGTTCAGTCCTGGGACCGCTACTGTTTGGAATCTATTTCTCTGAAGTACAGGCTAAAACTAACTGACTGCAAAATAGGTGTGGTCATAAAATCTCCAAACAATGTCAATATCCTAGAAGAGGGTCTTACATAAACAAATGACTGGTGCTAAAGTCATGGCCTTAAACACAATGCAAAAAAATGTATTATCAGCCCTTTCAGTAAGACCAATGTTTCTGCAAATTAACATATCAATAACAACACCCTAAGTATGCACTCAGTGGTTAGAGATCTGGGCACACAGGTTGACATCAACCTTACCTTTGCTCACCATGTCACCATAGTAGTAGGAAGGGCATTCTATATTGCTCATCTCATAAGTAGAAAATTGCTTCCAGAAAAAAAAAGTAGTTAAAACCACCCAGTACTCTTCTCCCATCAGGCAAATAATTGAGTTCAATGCCCCTTTTGGTATGTACCTTTCCAAGCACCTGCAGCAATTGGGGAGAACACAAAGGTTCATCACAAAGAACATTCAAGGTCTTCAACATCTGTCCTGTGTGGATCATCTGAAATCACTGTCACTTTATTCTGTTTCATACAGACTACTCAGAGGAGATCTCTGCATTGCATATAAAGCAATCTTTGACCCTGCTTTATTGGAAATGCTGTATATCTGTAAGTCAAATGGTACACAGGTTACTCGCTCTAAAGACCTAAACCTGCTATGTGACATTAAAAGAACCTGCTGGAGAGACAGATCTGTCTCCCAGAGGATACCATACCTTTGGAACAGACTCTCGCTTCATGTCAGGCAGAGCAACTCTTGGTCCTCTTCAATTGTAATCTGGACGATTGGATGGGTAACCATTAATTCACCCCAGGATTCCACCTGTGTGATAGTTGCTGATAGTGTAAATAAGGGTAAAACTTCTCTAGGCTTGAAAAGGCCCTAAGATAATTAGCCTAGTAACCTCCTATGATCCTAGATAGGTGTGCCTATCATGCTCCATAGATGACTAAGTCTTGGCCAGTGGACAGGGGAGGCATGGTGATCCAAACCAGTCATAATAGCCTTTGTCAGCTTTTTGGAAAGTAACACACACACAGGTATATAAGGGCATAGGTGGTCCTTGTGATGACACAAGTGTTCAAGCCACCAGTATTGAAGGGTGTTTGGTTAATAAAAATGCTTTCATTGCCAGCAAACCCATGAGATTGTAAAGTATCCCCCTGGCTATGTAGATGAGACAGATCTCACCACAGTCCACTGATATTTGGTGGGGGCATAATCAAATGAGTAACCACAAAATTCCGAGTGTGGAAACTACAGTCCAATGACACACCAGTCAGTCAGCTGGTATGAAGTAAAAACCCAGTTTAATGAAATATACACTTAAAACAAAGCTGAGCACTTTCATTGAATAGGATGTGAACTTGATGGTCAGCAGAAGTTGGGGCAGAAAGTTCTAGGAAAAAAAGAACTTGTATTATGTAACAGTATTTTTCTCTGTATGCACTTGTGACTTTTGTTTCAACTACTGGTTCATTTTTTATAACCCCCAGGCAGTCATGAGCATGATCTAGGAGGATTAGCACTCTACTCCATTTAACAGACAGAAATAAACAAATAAATAAGGGGTGGCTTCCCAGGAAACTAGCAACTTATCTGATGCTGAGGTATTCATCCTGGAATATAAAGTCCATGAAAAATCAGCAACTGTGTGTGGCAAAATATGAAACAATTAAAACTGAAATACATTGTTTTTGTCTAATTTTTGATAATAAAAGTCCAAGGAAATACAGAAAACTTTGATGTAAAGACAGATAGCCAGATAGATATGTAGATAGAGATATATATCTATATATTTCTGTGTATATATTTCTATTTCTCTCTATCTATATCTATAGCTATCTGTCTATACAGACGCAGAAACACAGACACATACACATGCGCATTTATTTGACATTCCACAAAACAATGAAAATTACTTCTCTCCTGATTTTCAATTTCAAAGCAAAAAAAGCAAAACAAACTTGCCCACTTGCTTTTCAGTTTCAGAAGTAAGAATCAATCCCTTTGTTACTCTACATAATGCTATGCAGCTTCTCCGGCAAATAGTCTGTCTGAAAATGTTCGAAGTGTAAGCCTCTCCAAGGATATGAATTCTGCTTTTACAGATAGTTCTATCAGATATAACTCTACTCATTAGCCCTAACTGAACTGACATACACCACCCATCCAAGGTCTTCCTTCCTGATGTTTGTCAAGATCAGGAACTAATTTCCTGATTCTAGCCCCCCCCCCCCCCAGGATTATTCCTTTTATTCTTTAGTAAGTCATAGTTAACACTTCAGTGCTAATGCGGAATGCTGCCTGGCCATTTGTGAGAATGCTCCCACACTCCTCACTTTATACACATTTAAAGGCACGTTATCTATTTTTGTATCCAGCATATTAGAGTTACATCCCAAACAACACAAAATAAAAGGTTTTGGATTCTTAGCAATGGATTGTATGCCCTGAATGACCCAATATCTTTTCTATTGACAAGATTGGACTTGTGGGTAACTGTATATTGAAAGGATGGGAGGGACAGTGTCACCTCACCTCTGCCCTTGCAGTCACTCTGTCCAAAGGAACACCTTCAGTCTCACTGCTACAGGATAGCTCTTTCTATGAAGTAACCACTACACCAGTTTGGCTTCAAGTCTGCAGTTTGTCTGGGTCCCTCCCCCCCAGCAGCCACACACACATGCTTGTCTCCAAGCCTGACTGAGTGTAACTGCATGCACACAAGATACTGCATTATCAAAATCATTCCATATCAGGACATCTGCAGGAATATCCTTAATACATCTATGTACTTGCTTCCTCCCAGTCAAGGTGAGAATGGGGTCCCTCCTAAAGCTCTGACTAGAGTAGACTGCCCAAGCAAGCACTGCTCCTCTTTAATTATTGCAGGCTTCACAATGGTTAGGTCAGAGGCTGTCTCTCTCATATCAGTGGCTTGTTTCCCATCTACTAAGATAGACTATAACCTCTTGTGGTAGTTTGGTACCCTTGTTGTCTCCAGACAACTTACTGCTGGCATTCTGTCATTCCCACTTACTGGCTCCACTACCTTTTGTTCCTCACCTTGCCTCAATGAACATCTGTATGCTACATGGCCAACTAGTTACATTTAAAGAATTTAATCCTGGATCTTGGCCTTGTGTCTGAACTAGTGGCTTCCCCTTTCACGGGTTTAGGCTGTCTACCATGGGTTCCCTTATAGCCACGTGCAGCAATGGGTATCCCTTTCCTGTGCAGTGATGCCCTGCTTGCTAGGTAAAGGCAGTGGTGGCTGGCGGCTGCAGGAGCAGTTGAATGTATGGGGCCAATGGAAGGGGTGCGGCCAACTAAAAAGAGGGAGAGCTATGCAAAAACTGTAACTTTAATTAAATATGTTGCCCTGGGTGCCAAACCATCATTATGAGAGTCCAATCAAGACAAAATGTAGAAGGAAAAAATATTTCACTACATTGGCTGCATGCCAGCTTACTTAATAGCTAGATGGAAACATAAAGGTTGCCATACATGAAAAAATAAATTACTTTTTAAATACATTACTGGAATGACAGTCAAAATCTAGTATAAGAAAAACAACCAGCACTCAACTCAAACCACTTCTCCTGGCACTGTAGTTCTAATTATAATTTATATTCAGCTTTATAAAAGTATGAAGTAACATGCTGAAAGTAGCAATCTCTGTGATACCCCCACTTGTAAAAATGTTTCTTATCCAAAAAAGACCTGCTACCTGTCAACATGGGGAAAACATGATCAAAGTAAAAAATGAACAGCAAACAAGAAACAAGCTCAAGATAAACTACTTAAAGGATTACTGCACAGGTTATGGACCACACATGATAGATTGGCATTCTGTTTAGTTTATGGGTAAAGCCTGCAAAGATGACTGCAAGTCTCCAGCAAAGGTAATGAGCTTCTTAAAATACTGTAATATTGTCCTTTATTACAAATACTGTTATATGCATTTCAATACCCAAGGCTTATATATTATCTAGTTATGTAAGTATTCTCTGCATGGCAACAACAAAAAGACTTTCAATGTTGGTCATTTTTTAATTGTATGCTTATTAAACCTTACTTGCAACTTACAATCTCAGACAAGCTTACCTGATGGTCATGAAAGCATTGCTACTTAAACACAGAGCAATGGGCACATTCTGAATAATAAGAAACATACATCAACAGTATAAAAATAAGACAGAAAACCAGAACATTCTGCAAAATCAAGCAAGGACAGATGAAAAGCCACTGTAGTATGTGTGTCTACCTTGGATGGGGGGATACTCTGCACACTTACACTGCATAATTGCTCCTTGCCTTGCTTGGACACATCCAGAGTCACTACATGGGGGAGTGGGGTGCAACAAGTATGTCATAATTTGAAATGTCTCTGACAGACTGTGATGGCCCTGACACATTTGTCATACCTCTCAACCTCAGAGCAAGAAATCTGGACAAAGCCATACATAGTAGTGGGACAAAGGCCCAAAAATAAAGCCACTATTTAAATATTGCTCTTATAAACTTTTTAATAGAATAGTAGGTCTTGCATTAGTATGAATTTTCTGAAGGGTATGAAATCTGAAACTTAAATGTCTGTCATTATTTTCTAACTTCAACCTTTAATGATTTGCCACTAATATGCCAGAAAACCACAATGTTATGAAAAATGGACCAAAAATGTGATACAAAAATATAAAATAGCCACACAATACAGCTGGGAACCTGTCAAAGAAGGGACAATTTTTAAATATTAATACTGTTAACTTGACCAGCTGACAAAATAAACAAATCTACATGCATTTCTGAAATAAAAGTAATCTATAACTCTGATTATTACAGCTATTTATTAATTGTAAACCCTCCACGTTTTCTTCCAAAAATTGCCATTTTGCAGAGGGATTATTAGAGGGAGAGCAACATTTTGAGCCAAACTCGGGGACAGTTGAGAGGTTTGGGTATGCCTAATTCTATAAAGCAATTTATTTGCATGTACCTCTCAACCTGTTAACGCCGGAAATCTGGACAAGGCCAAATATATTGAGGGAACATACAAACAGTACTAAAATTGTTCTTGTATAAACTTAGTTGATAGAATAACAGGTCTTGCTTTAGCATGCATTGTTCTGAAGGTTATAAAGTCTGATACGCAATGTCTGTAATTATTTAGTGACTTAATTCCTAAATGATTTGCTAGAAAACCACAAATTGTATGAGGAATAAACCAAAAATAAGAAGCAACAATGTGTTCATTCTGTGAAAATCTGGACAGTTGAGAGGTATAGTTCAGCCGGGATTGTCTTTGAGTTAGCTGTCCTTCCCCTCACAAAATCATGGTCGAATGGAGCCTCCCCCACAGCCATTCCAATGTACCATTACTTGGCTATTTTGCTCCATTTACCATAAACACAGTAATGTGCATACTGCTTTACTTCTACGATGATTTGGATTTTCCAGCACAAACATTAAGACATTTGCTAAACAAAGCAATGCAGTCTCACAATGAAAATAGACTTAGTATTAAAACTTCTCTGCCCTTGAAACTCACATTCATTAAAACAGCATTGAAATCCACATTCAAAGAAAATGCATTTGGCTAGTATAAATATTAACATTTGGGCTGTTTTCAAATGATAGGTCCCTTGCACACAAAACATACACCTTCCTGATTGTATTAAATTATATTCCTTGTATAATACAATACAGTTGTTAGAGTGTGTTTTAAACATATTGTTTTGAAATTTTTTTCAGTAAACAATGAAACAAAATGCATGCAGCAATAATGACAAAACTGCCCAGTTCAGAACATTTCCATCATAAAAGTCTACTCAAACTTCTACAATCCACTAGTATCAGTAAATATGCACAATCTCTGCAGAAGTAAAAGTCATCTAAATAATTTCACATTAAAGAGATATGTAATTAATGAAGAGGTTGCTGCTAGCAAACAACTTTATATTTCATTGTTTCATCTACAAATAAAGTGCCTGTTGCCCTTGAGGAATACATTGCCTATGTTACATTAAAAATAATAAGTTAGTAATATTGCAATAGGGAATGGATGGCAAACTGATAATAGGTTCATAGTTACTAGGTATCATCACCAAAGAGGACATTTTTAGTATGGCAGCATCCACCTCCTGTGGGAGTAGAACCCACAGCCTTCTGCATCAAAAGCAAGTACGCTACCTCTTGTGCTATTAACAATGCAAGAACCCTTTGCATAAGCAGCACTAAACTTCTCTTCCCCTGCAGCTCTCAGCTCCTTGTAAAATCTACTTACACTCAACTGTATCTCTCAACTTCGCAGCACAAGAAATCTGGAAAAAGCCAAAATTTATTGGGGGGGACAAAAGCCTCAAAACCAGGGACTTATTTTAAACATTGCTAGTATAATCTTGGAAAGTTGCTAGAATAAAATGCTGTATTACCATACATTTCACTGCCAAGTCCTGAACCCAGGACCCTGTGCAAAACAGCCAGAGCAACATACCACTATGACAAATCACAAAAAACTTCCAATGAACTAAGAAAATAGCAAAAAAGGCGAACTGGCTGTTAATACTCCACACCATTTTATTGTAAGCGCTTTTGTCAAAGTAAATACTCCAGCTTGTTCAGACAACTCAACACAAAACCCAATTCTCTTAATATAGCACACATCCAATTAACCAATTAAAACCAATTAAAGCAAGTTATACATTAATTAAATATAAATAAATGATTCTACTAAAATTTAAAACTCCTTCTTATAAAACAATCTTATATAAAAATATAAATACAACATCTTTACTTAGTTATATTTTATAACTTCTCATATGTGTATATGGAAACTTTTTAAACTAGAATAATTATTTGAAAATCAAATAAAAGAAATAAACAATAAAAATAAACACAAACATATATGTAAAAAATGTGTATAAATACATCCACCTATAGGTGTATATTTGTTTATATTATTAATACAATGCATCAGGTCAAAATCTATCCTAATATATAAAGGAATTCCCATCTATCTTGTCACCTAGAGAGTGCCTTAAGTTTTAATATACATTTGATTTATAAGAAGGAGTTTTAGATTTTAGTAGAAGCATTTATTTATATTTAATTGATGTATAATTTGCTTTAATTGGTTTTACTTGGTTAATTGGATGTGTGCTATATTAAGAGAATTGTTTTTTGTGTTGAGTTGTCTGAAGAAATTCGAGCATTTACTTTGACGAAAGCACTTGAGGGTGGCCACGGTGGTGCATCAGTTAGCGTTGCCACCTCACAGCAAGAGGTTCTCTGGTTCGATTCTTGGCTGGGGTGCCTTCTGTGCAGAGTCTGCATATCCTCCCTGTGGTCACGTGGGTTTCCTCTGGGTGCTCCAGTTTCCTCCCACATCCCAAAGACATGCAGTAGGTGGTGGGTTGGACACTCTAAATTGGCCCTAGATGTGAGTGTGTGCCTTCTGTGGAAGGCTGGGCGCCAGGCTGGCAACTCAACACCGTAAAACTCCACTGCCAATCATGAGCAGACAGATGATCTACTGTGGTGACCCCTAACTGGGAAGAGCCGAAAGAAGAAGAAGACTTCGATGAAAGCACTTACAATAAAAACAATGTGGAGTATTAACAGCCAGTTCGCCTTTTTTGTTATTTTCTTGCTATGCCAAATCAGCTGTTTTGTGAAAAAGAGGAAGACTGAAACTTAAATGTCTACCATTTAGTGAATTCAGTTCTCACCATAGCTGTCAACCACTTAGCACAAAACACCTGGACAAAGCCAGTAATGGGGGAATACAGTCCCAAAATTAGGGACAATTTTCAAATATTATCTTATAAACTTAATAAATTGCTAGAATAAAAGGTTTTGTGTTGCTATGTACTTTCTGAAGAATATGAAGTCTGAAATTCAAATGCCTGTCAATTTTATTTATTTAACATTTGTTAACCAGGAAAGTCTGACTTGGAACAAAAGCCAATTTTCAGCAGAGGCTCAGGGAGAAATACTGCAGACACATGCCTTTGCAACATGGGAGGACACCAAAGCACACCCACACAAATACAGAGAATACATGCAGACTCTAAACAGAAGGTACCCCAGCCAAGAATCAAACCAGAGAACTTTTAGCTGTGAAGCAACAATGCTACCACTGCACCATAACATTTTTAAGGAATTAAATATTCAGAAACCACAGAGTTTATAAGGAACAGAACAGAAGAAAAAGTTTCACAAATGGTGATGGGTAGGGAATTCAGGCTGTTGTTACCTGCACCCAAGGTGCAGCATTCAAGCCTGAGGTATTCTGTAATCATAACCAGCAGGTATCCTGAGTTCTCTCTAGCCACCAGTATAAATTAACTGGGGCATTTCACACACACACACACACACACACACACACACACACACACCCTTCTGGTTTTGGCAGTCCCATATCACAAGCTGCCACTGGGTATAAGTCTATGTTTTTCCCCAATTTATCTGTGGTATTACATTCCCTATCTACTAACCAGATTCTCACGTCCTTAGGCAAAGTGCTAAGGGCTTGTTCCCTAAAATGCTGTATTACCATACATTTCACTGCCAAGTCTTGAACCCAGGACCCTGTGCAAAACAGCCAGAGCAACATACCACTATGGCAAATCACAAAAAACTTCCAATGAACTAAGAAAATAACAAAAAAGGCGAACTGGCTGTTAATACTCCACACCATTTTATTGTAAGTGCTTTTGTCAAAGTAAATACTCCAGCTTGTTCAGACAACTCAACACAAAACCCAATTCTCTTAATATAGCACACATCCAATTAACCAATTAAAACCAATTAAAGCAAGTTATACATTAATTAAATATAAATAAATGATTCTACTAAAATTTAAAACTCCTTCTTATAAAACAATCTTATATAAAAATATAAATACAAAATCTTTACTTAGTTATATTTTATAACTTCTCATATGTGTATATGGAAACTTTTTAAACTAGAATAATTATTTGAAAATCAAATAAAAGAAATAAACAATAAAAAATAAACACAAACATATATGTAAAAAATGTGTATAAATACATCCACCTATAGGTGTATATTTGTTTATATTATTAATACAATGCATCAGGTCAAAATCTATCCTAATATATAAAGGAATTCCCATCTATCTTGTCACCTAGAGAGTGCCTTAAGTTTTAATATACATTTGATTTATAAGAAGGAGTTTTAGATTTTAGTAGAAGCATTTATTTATATTTAATTGATGTATAACTTGCTTTAATTGGTTTTACTTGGTTAATTGGATGTGTGCTATATTAAGAGAATTGTTTTTTGTGTTGAGTTGTCTGAAGAAATTCAAGCATTTACTTTGACGAAAGCACTTGAGGGTGGCCACGGTGGTGCATCAGTTAGCATTGCCACCTCACAGCAAGAGGTTCTCTGGTTCGATTCTCGGCTGGGGTGCCTTCTGTGCAGTCTGCATATCCTCCCTGTGGTCACGTGGGTTTCCTCTGGGTGCTCCAGTTTCCTCCCACATCCCAAAGACATGCAGTAGGTGGTGGGTTGGACACTCTAAATTGGCCCTAGATGTGAGTGTGTGCCTTCTGTGGAAGGCTGGGCGCCAGGCTGGCAACTCAACACCGTAAAACTCCACTGCCAATCATGAGCAGACAGATGATCTACTGTGGTGACCCCTAACTGGGAAGAGCCGAAAGAAGAAGAAGACTTCGATGAAAGCACTTACAATATAAACAATGTGGAGTATTAACAGCCAGTTCGCCTTTTTTGTTATTTTCTTGATATGCCAAATCAGCTGTTTTGTGAAAAAGAGGAAGACTGAAACTTAAATGGCTACCATTTAGTGAATTCAGTTCTCACCATAGCTGTCAACCACTTAGCACAAAACACCTGGACAAAGCCAGTAATGGGGGAATACAGTCCCAAAATTAGGGACAATTTTCAAATATTATCTTATAAACTTAATAAATTGCTAGAATAAAAGGTTTTTTGTTGCTATGTACTTTCTGAAGAATATGAAGTCTGAAATTCAAATGCCTGTCAATTTTATTTATTTAACATTTGTTAACCAGGAAAGTCTGACTTGGAACAAAAGCCAATTTTCAGCAGAGGCTCAGGGAGAAATACTGCAGACACATGCCTTTGCAACATGGGAGGACACCAAAGAACACCCACACAAATACAGAGAAGACATGCAGACTCCAAACAGAAGGTACCCCAGCCAAGAATCAAACCAGAGAACTTTTAGCTGTGAAGCAACAATGTTACCACTGCACCATAACATTTTTAAGGAATTAAATATTCAGAAACCACAGAGTTTATAAGGAACAGAACAGAAGAAAAAGTTTCACAAATGGTGATGGGTAGGGAATTCAGGCTGTTGTTACCTGCACCCAAGGTGCAGCATTCAAGCCTGAGGTATTCTGTAATCATAACCAGCAGGTATCCTGAGTTCTCTCTAGCCACCAGTATAAATTAACTGGGGCATTTCACACACACACACACACACACACACACACACACACACACACACACACACACACACACACACACACACACACACACACACACACCCTTCTGGTTTTGGCAGTCCCATATCACGAGCTGCCACTGGGTATAAGTCTATGTTTTTCCCCAATTTATCTGTGGTATTACATTCCCTATCTACTAACCAGATTCTCACGTCCTTAGGCAAAGTGCTAAGGGCTTGTTCCCTCACCAAAAGGTCTGCCAGCCTTCAAAAGTGGTGACCTGACACCCACTCACCCATCTATGAAAATAAGTGCTTAACTCAGCAATATATTCACACACACTTTCATCAGCCTTGCGTGTATGCTCACAAATCTTTTTCCTATAAGCTTCAGGTGTTAACTTAAAGCACTCTAATAGACAATTTTTAAAACTGTTATAATTTAAGCAATTAATATTAGACAATTTAGAAATAGCAGTTACAGCTTTACTATGGAGTAAGGGGGTCAGGAACTGTACCCAGAGCCCTTGGTCAACATTATACTGTTTACACACCCTTTCAAACATATGAATAAAACTATTAAAATTATCACCCTCTGTAAATTGTTGAAGAATATGCTAACCTTTGTTGCTTTTGGGATTCATTTATTCCCTTCCCATTACCTCCATGACACTGTCAAAGAGTCAGCATCTCCTTTTCATGTTGCATCTGCCTCTCATTTTCCTCAGCTTCCAGACGTCTCAGTTTCTCCGCTACTTCTAATGCCATCTGTTTCTCTTTTTTTTCAGCCTACAAATGCCACAGTCTCTCTGCTGATTCTAGTTCTAATCAGTTGGCCTCTAGTTCAAATCACTTTAACTCCGGATAGATTTTTAAGTCCTCTGAGACAAAGTTGAACTATCTATTTTCTGAGAGTTCTCATTCCCAAGGCCAGTCTAGTTGTCCTCTTGGTTGCTGGTCTCTGATACATCTGTGACTAAGGCTTCAATAATTTCTGCTTTAGTCAGGTAAGCATGCACCGATCCTTTGGCCTGGCACATCTCAGCCACCTGGCTCCTTATCAGCTTGCCATACTCCTCTGCTGACATCCTTGCCTACCCTCCCTGACTAACTAAGCTAACAAAAATAAAAACTGTTGTAATATGAAACTCTGAATGTTCACTGTGTGTCTGATTGAGAGTAAAAACACCTTCTTTGGGGACCACTGTTTACAGGATACAGGAGCTTAATATCCACACCACTGAGTCCCAATATGTGGATATCCCGGGTCTATATTAGATCATCGAAACGGCAGAATTTCGAATGATCTAATATCGAACCCAATATCGTGAATGCTGAAAACAGTGAAGCTTCACAAAACTGAATTCTTTCCTTGGGAAAGAATTCAGTTGGCCGATGTTGTGGCTTTGCTGTTTTCAGTGATGTGGTGGAAAGTTACGGGTTGGGCTAAAGTAAGTGTGTGATTGTGCGGACATTCGGGTTAGGACATGGGTTAGGTGAGTTAGGGTTAGGATGCGGGTCAGGTAAGTGTGCTATTGTGACAGAATTTGGGGTTAGGAGTGGGTTAAGTGAGTTAGGGTTAGGGTGTGGGTGAGGTGAGTGTGTGATAGTGAGAATTTGGGGTTAGGGGCGGGTTAAGTGAGTTAGGGTTAGGGCACAGGTGAGGTGAGTGTGCAATAGTGACGGACCTTAGGGTTAGGGTCTGGGTTAAGGTAAGTGGATAGATAGTAGTGTATGTGCAGTGTAGTATAGGGTTAGATGCAACCTTCTTTGGGGACCACTGTTTACAGGCTACAGGAGTTTAATAGCCACACCACGGAATCCCAATATGTGGATATCCTGGGTCTATATTAGATCATCGAAATGGCAGAATTTAGAATGATCTAATATCGAACTCAATATTGTGAATGCTGAAAACAGTGAAGCTGCATAAAACCGAATTCTTTCCTTGATTTTGGATTGCTGATTTTTAGTGTGCTTGTGGTGTGTGTGTTTCTCAGAACAGCAATTTTTTTCTCTGGGAAAAAAGTTTGCGGTTTTGAGATTTCAATATTGTTAGGGTTCGGGTTTTGCAGTTTGACGTTATGGCATTCGATAATGAGCCATTTCAATGATCTGATATAGACCCAAATCCCACCACTGCCAACCAATAAATGTGATGCCCCACCACTGGACCAGTAGTCAAGGAGCCTCGATACTCACCACTGGCATCAGTGGGGGACATACATTCGGAGGATGACAGGTACACCCGCAGTATTTCCAGATGCAGCTTTCTGCATCAAGTGCAATTTCCATTAAGAGCACACAGAGACCACAGTCAATCTGGGGCTGATTTCTCCCTTTTTCTCCAGATCCCCAATAAGACTCCCCACTGGCAAATCTATAGGGTTGAGATCTCATCTGACTGGCCAAGTCAAGACCTCCAGCACCATCTCTGTCCAACCAGTGCTTTGTGTCCCTGCTCAAGTAGCTGACACACACTTTGAGGTTTGATTTATATATACACACACACACACACACACACACACACACACACACACACACACACAAGCACACACACACACACACACACACACACACACACACACACACACACACACACACACACACACACACACATATCTATATCAAACAAAGCTCCTCATTAGCACAATTCAAGAAAAATCTTGATGATTGGGTGGGAAATAGAAAATTCTCCCTGGGTATCACCTCTGGAGCTCTGCTCGACAGGGGCACAAGAAAATACTTTTCTTGGGTGGCGAAAGCCAGGGTACCTTTTTGGCTAGGCTTATATAGGCCCCAGGACTAATAGCCTAGTACCTACCTATGAATACACACACACGCACACACACACACAGACACACACACACACAGACACACACACACACACACACACACACACACACACACACACATACACACACACATGGGAAAGGCCGGCACAGGTTTACTAGCTATGTCCCCTTCTGCTCAGACTATAAGGTAGTTATTACTGCCACCAGCCAGCTCCTTGTCAGCTACTTAAATGCCTTTCACAAAGGGTGTCCAATCTTACTGTGTAATGTTACTATCAATACAAATAGTAGTTTGACCAAGATCAAGGCTATTAGGAGTGGCCTACACAGTGTCACCAAATAAATATGCAAGTACTCTCAAAACTTAAATATATCTAGACAAACCAGCCACAGTGAAATGTTTAAATGTATTTAATAATAAATATTAAAATAACAAGAAAAGACTCAGTATATATTTACAGTGACAGCAGAGTTCAAAATCAGAGGAAATATTTAAAACAACATTGCATTGCAGTCTCAAATAAATAAAGAAACATACCTAAGCTATGTTTTTCTGTATTCCTGACTATATCTAAGAAAATTACTCTAACCTAGTACACTTAATTAGATCAGCAAGGTAGAAAAGTGGTGAATGGATGTTGTTAGGTCCATGACAGAATACAGAATGCTATTTTTCTCTCAGATAGTTTCTAAATTAATATCTCAAATATTATTGCTGGAGTAGCTTGAAGAATGACATAATTTCTTGTCATCTGACTCTATCCCAGATAAAACCCCAGCTACTGAAAGCTAGCAGTATTTAGCATCCAGCTGTGAAAATGCATAGACAAAGGCTTTTCCTCAGATCAATGCAGATCCCGGAAGCCATAAAACAATAAAACACTTTCAAGACAATAAAGAAAACTTATGTCTCCTGCTGCACTGAAACTGAAAGATAACATATTTTTATTGTGTGGCCATAAAGTAATTTAATCTCAGCTACTTTTCTGAAGTTAACCTTCTGTATCCTAGTTTCCACTGTTAAAAAATATATACGTTTAAACAGTTACAATAGTGTATGTACATTTCTGTTCTATTCCAGCAGGGCAGGTTGTGGTTACATGTTAAGCACTTTGCAAAAACCTTTATAGCACACACTTCTGTACCAGCAGTTTGATATACACATGACATACAGTTCTGATACATTTGCAACACAAGTATCTTATAGGAATCATGTTGATATTCTGAAATGACATATACTTATTTATAGAATTCCAAATAGCTAAGCTGTATCTCCTTTTGTTGCACTTCTATATAAATCATGTTAATATTCACAAATGACATATAATTATTTATATAATTCTAGCTAGTTGTGCTGGCAGTACCACCTTTGTCCCACAGCCCAGTATCTCAATCACTCTAAAGCAGTGAATGGTTGCGTAATTTGCTCAAGATCACATAGTAGGGAAAAGAAGGCTGAGGGGAATTATACTCAGCACCATAGGAAGCAGGTATCTCTTAATCCTCTGAAATAACTTGCGATAGAACTGTTGTCGAGCCCACCACTGATGTGTGGCTATATAACAAACTCTAGTAAAACCTGGAGTTACTAATACAGGTTTAAAATATAAGCTTCTTTTTAGTCCAAGATTACCTATTCTTGCCATAGCATCATTCCCTGCTGTTCAACTTGAGTGAGCACATAACTTGGAGAATACCACAGTTATAATAAGAAATGGACTAATGTTCACACTGCATACAAGTTCTTTCTGCTTAAACTACTAAAAAAAGAAAAAAAAAACAGCTTCCATAACAAATAATGAACCACAGAAAAAGTAATAATACAAAAAAGGTGTGTGTGTGTGTGTGTGTGTGTGGGTGGGGGGGGGGCACCTGTAATCCGTAAAACATTAGTTTAGTTCTCCCAGACATTTCTGAGAAAACACTTTTAATTCTTAATAAAAATTATTCCACTTCCTGCTTTTGTACATTTGTCAAGGATTCCTCTAGTTATATTTCAGATAGAGATTCTGTGGTCACTCTTGTATGAATTTCTGATAGTAAAGTTACTGCAGAATGTTCTGCTTCTTTTCTTGGGTACTTTAATGTGATTTCCTCAAATTTTCTCTTTCCTGGTTGTCTAACAAACATATCTGTTCTTTCAGTTCTGTCAGATGGCCTCTGCCACTTGGCCAGATATATGTTTTCTGTGGAGGGTATTAGCACTAATTCCTGATCTTCTGACTGAAATGCTCTAAGCATGGTATTCTTATTATAAACTCAATAATGCACATTTTTTTAACAACAAAAACAATCTTTATTAAATTATCACTTATGACATAGGCAATCTTACATTTGTATAAATGAAAAACAAACCACATGAATACAATTTTAGTTGCAAACATTATGCATCACAGACCCCATTGAGATGACAGTAGTTGCAAACATTATACATTACTTATATCCAGTTATTGTCAATTAATTATTACATAGCTCATTCAAATCCTGCCTTCTTTTAACCTTGTTCCTCCTCTGCATATAATGTTCCCACAATTCCCATTTTTCCTATGTAGTTTGCTCCTTCTTTTTTCTAATGATCCCAATTCCAGTTGCGTTATCTCTGTTACTATAGTCAAGTCACTACTTCTAGTAAAGTTAGTTTAGACTTTGATTAACATTTTCTAGTAGTTACTTTTTTGGCAGCTACCATAATTAGACTCAGCAAGACCTTACTATTTCTAGGCAATTCCGATTCTGTGTCAGAATTCCAAAGAATCATTTCCTTAGTTACACCAGTTTACTCATCCAGTATATCTGACAAAACAGTCTGGAGGGAATCTTTAAAGTCTGCCAACTCATTACAATCCCAGAAAATGTTTATAGTTACCTCTTTCTTCCCCATCATATCTCCAACATTTGCTGTCTACCTGAGCAAAGATTTTTTGGAGTCTACATGGAGTATAAAAATACCTATGTAAGCACTTCCAAGCAAAGATCCTAAATCGTATAGATTTTGTTGCAAATTTGGAAGATATACATATATCCCCATTGTCTTTTTGTGAATTGCTTATCCAGTGTCTCTTCCCAATTCTTTCTAAGCTCCTCTGATTAATTCTTATAATTGTCATACAGCATTTTACATGCTGTACTAATTATTCCTTTATAAACTGCAGCTTCTCTTCTAGATTCTCTTAAAAACTGTATCAGTGCTGGTCTTTCATTTAGGACCCCACTATTTCTTTCTCTTTGCCTATACTCTGATATCAATCCTTGATAGATAAGACAATCTGTAACCTGCAGTCCAAATAAATTTTTGGCGTCTTCCCATTCTGTTACCTTTCTCTATCTAGTTATTTGCTGCCAATACCTTGGATCCTTTGCTAGATTTCTCCAATAAATTAAAGCCCCCTCTTGCCTAAGGTCTGTATCCCTAACAGCAGTCATCCCTATCAGCAAAATATATTTTCTCCATTCCTGTGCTAGCTTAGTTCTTAAAGTGGTTTCTGCTACTTTATAAATATAATCTTCTGTTTGATTATTTTAATTCTCCTTAAGGGTCTGCATCCAAAATCCTAGTCTCTCCTTGTTTCTTGAGCATCTCCCCTGTATCATCATCATCCCTTTCCACTTTGAATTATAGTTTTCTGCTTGTGCTATGTATAAGAGCCTTAGCTCTGTTACTCTAAAATGCCCCTTCAAATTTGGTAATCTAAGTCCACCTTGTTCTATTGGAAGAATTAGCTTATCCCATTTGACCCATGCCATCTTCCTTTCCCAGATAAAATCATAGGATCATAGGATCATAGGAAGTTACTGGCTAATGTCCCTAGGCCCTTACAAGCCTAGCCAAGTTCTATCCTTATTTCCATGATCAACACCTATTGCCTCTGTCCAAGAGGGACATAGGTAGAACTTCCAGGGTGAATCTATGGTTACTCATCCAATCATCCTACTTGCTTTTGAAGACGGCCAATGAGGTGCTCTGTTTGATATGAAGTGGGAGTCAGTTTCAAAGTTGTGGTAATCTCTGGGAGACAAATCTGTCCCCAGAGCAGGTTCTATTAATGTCACATATCAGATTAAGGTCTTTAGAGTGAGTAACCCATGTACCATTTGACTTACGGAGATGCAGCATTTCCAATAAATCAGGGTCAGATATTGCCTTGTATGCAAGGCAGAGATCACCTCTAAGTAGTCTATATAAAACAGAAAAAAGGAACAGTGATTTCAGATGATCCAGCTAGGACAGATGCTGAAGACCTAAAATTCTCCTTGTGAGGAACCTTTGTGGTCTCTCCAGTTGCTGCAGGTGCTTGGAAAGGTACATACCAAAAGGGGCATTGTACTCAATTATTAGCCTGATGATGGAAGAGTACAGGGAGGTTATAACTTATTTTTTCTGGAGACATTGCCCTTACTTATGAGATGAGCAATATATAATGCCCTTCTTACCTCTGTGGAGACATGGTGATCAAAGGTGAGTTTGCTGTCAACCTGTGTGGCCAGGTCTCTGTCCACTGTGTGCACATTGAAGGTGTTGCTATTGATGTGTTAGTTAGCAGGAACATCATCCTTACTGAAAGGGATGATAATACATTTTTTACATTGAGTTTAAGGCCATGACTTTGGCACCAAATCATTTGTTTGTGCAATACCCTCTTGTAGGACGTTGACATCATTTGGAGATTCTATGATGGCTCCCAGTTTGCAGTCATCAGGACTTTGTCAGCCACAGACCTTTAGCTTTTGCTTCAGCTCCTTTTTAATTGCTATCTACATCTTCTCCTCTGGTTGATTAAAATATGCCTGACCTTCGTATAAAACTAAAGGGAGTAAAAATATTTTAACTGCTTGCATTTTACTATCAATATTCATATAACAAAGCTTACAGTTTCCTAGATTTAGTATTATCTTCTATTTAGTCTCCTCTCACAGATCCTTAGTTGCCAGAACAGAGTCATTTTAAACCATACTTCTAAATACTTCATTTTATCATGTCCCCATAAATATGGATATTGCTGGACCAATCTGTGCATGGGTACATCATTTGCCCCTATTGCCTTTGTTTTAGCTTCATTAATTTTTGTAGCCCGAGAAGATTTGAAACTGTCTTAAAATGTTCCACAGTACTGTAATGTCCCATTCCAGTTTTGTCAGGTATAAAATAAAATCATAATCAAATACAGCCTGCTTTTCTTGACTATCATAACAATTATAACTTTGAAGTTTCTTATTTCCTTTGCCAACAGTTCGAAATATAATGCAAACAACAAAGGGGAAAGAGGACACCACTGCCTGGTTCTTCTCCTCAAGCAGAAATTATCAGAAAGGATCCCATCCATTTTAATTTTCACCTGCAATGCTCATATATGCAGCTAATCGACCTTATAATTTTATCAGATAAAGCGACTACTTCCATTGCCCTGCTCATCAAGCCCCAGCTTACTCTGTCAAATGCTTTCTCTGCATCAAGACCCGCCAACAACATTTTTATTTTCTTACATTTTGCTTTCCTCTGGATCATCAGTGTTCTGTTAATGTTATCAAATGTTTGCCTCCCCTCCACAAAACCACATCAATCCATATCTATCAATTTTGGCATCGCTTTTGCCATTCTTTTAGCCATTATAGACATAAACAACTTGTAATTATGGTTTAATATTGAAATAGGCCTGTATGAAGCTGGAAACAGTGGATCTTTACCCTCTTTAGGTATTACAGCTGCCACCACTATCTTCTAATATGTTGGTACTTCTCCTCCTCTTAAAATACTGTTAAACAAAACTTTCCAGACCTTTAGTAGTTTTTACCCTCCTAGCTTCCAAACTTCCACAGGAATATAATCTATTCCTGAGGACTTTCCTGTAGATTGGTAATATATCACCATTTTTATCTCATCTACTGCCATCTTAACTGTTAATTGTTGAGCCTCATCTAGTTCTAACCTTGGCATATTTAATTCTTCCATAAACATTTCCATTTGTACCTTTTCTTGATTTCCATATTTCTCTGCTTTGTACAGGCTTTCATAAAATTTACAAAATGTTTCTAATACTTCTACAGGATCTTTTGTTATCTTCCTTGTTATAGGTTCCTTAAGTCTAGTATTTAGCCCTTTCTACATTATGCTAGAAATTTTTGTGTTCCAGCGTTATTATCAAAAAACAGTTGCTTGACAACAATCTTTCTAAGCTCATGCATATTATCAAGGTAATCCCTTATTTTCTGTTTAGCATTCTGCAGTTGCTCCTCTTCTTATTCTGTGAGATTCCCCTTTGCAATACTTTAACATTTGTCAGACCCTTAATAATTCTTGTTGCTTTTTAACCATATCTCCCTTTCCTTTATTTCTGCCCTAGTTTTAAACTCAACTTCAGTTTCCAACAACTCCCTAGCTATATTTTCAAAATAAATATCTATTTTCTCTAATAGCTTCTGAATAATTTCAAAACCCATTTCTTAAATTCCACTCTTTTCAACAGACAGATGGGAAAGTGCCAGTGTCTCATTTTTATTTCATTACCCTGTGTTTTTATTTGGACCCCTAACCGGGAAAAGCCGAAAGGTACAACAGCAACCTTGTGTGTTTTATTTTAGTTATTGTTGCCAGATGGTCTGAAATAGTTATTGGGTGCATATAAAAACCTTCAATTAAATGCACATATTCCTGTGAAATGTAAATGTTGTCTGGCCAAGCCCAGTTTTTGTAAATTGGAGATTAATATGTAAATTCATTCCAAACTCCTAGTAGTAAATTCACATCTTCCATGCCAAACATTTTCAGAAATTTCTTCAACAATCTACCCTCCTTTGTTATATTTTCCCTTCTGGGCCCCCAGACACATCTTCTCTGCTGCAAACCAAATTCCTGTCCCACCTATAAGTAATATTCCTTGTTGAAACCTGATTATTTCTCCTAGAAATTTCTTAAGCTCCATTATAGCAGTTTTAGGTGGAATATACATACATGCCTGTGTAATCCTCCTCCCTTGCCAGTAGCCCCTTAGTACTACAAATCTGCCATTATTATCTTTTTATCCTCGTCTATCACTATTGGAGCTCCACTTGCAATTAATATAAGTACTCTTGCTTTCCTTTGTACCAGTTATTCCACTGAATAACCATCCTGAAAACCTGTTCAGAACATGTTCAGTTCTTTCCAGATGTGTCGCCTGTAGCATAGCTATTTGCACTCTACATTTTTTAATATAGGTCACTACTCTTTCTTTTTGTATTTATCTATGAGACCATTCAGACTGAAAGACATTACAGAAAGCATCATTTTCTTATATCGTTATTGTTCCTACCTTTTATATATAACTGCTTTTTTGTTAAATGTCTAGTTCTAACTTTTATGTTACATGCATATATTCATAGCATCATAGGATCATAGGAGGTTAATAGGCCATTGCCCCTGAGGCCCTTATAGGCCTAGTCAAGAGTTTAGCCCATGTTTAGACAAATCAACACCCAATGTCCCTGTCCAGCAGGGACACAGGTGGAATACCAGGGGTGTATTTTCTGTTTCCCATTCAGTTATTGTTTGGCAGCATGGTCTTTTATACAGTTGTTACTTGTCATATCCATTTGAGCTTACGTCACATCTTACAAAAGCTTTTTGTTTTGTTGAAAGTCCTCAAACAAAAAAAAAAACATTCTTAACACCCTAAAACCTATTAACTTAATAATAACACACAAGACTACATACATCTTCAAAATTTGAAGCTTTACCTTCCTAATAAGAACAACATTTCTAAACTGATAGCCACACAGACAGACTAGGGTTAACCAAACAGAAAGGTCATTCACGCTAAGATGCTTGGTATAGTTTTTGTGCTTTTACTAAGTATTGTCTGGTTTTGTCTTATCTTTATAGCCTCCCAGCTGAGAAAACACTTGAATGCTTTCAGTAAACACTTTCTCCAAGTCATTTCTCTTCATCAGATCGTCTTCTATGGATATGCAAACCAGACACAAAACTGCCAAGGATACATTATTTACCAGAAAAAAAGCCTTATAATATTAAATAGTCTTTTTTCATTTACTTGCTTTCTCTTAAAACATGTTACTGGATAAAGCCAAAGGGCTTGACCCAGTCATTCCCCTATGCAAGCATAAGAAAAAGCACACTATTTTTTCTTTTGCCATGCTCTGTTAACCAGACCCTTCCTCTCTCCCTTTTATTATGTTGCAGTGCCTACACCTCTTAAAACTGAAAAGGAAAAAGAGAGAGGAAGAGAGAAAAAAAAGCAAAAGCACCTGTTTGTAGTGAAATTCATGTCAATAGTGCACATTCTGAGCTCTCTGCACATATACATAACCAGCTTTAGTCTGCCTTGCAACTAACACTGTGTTGTATCATAGGTTCATATGTTGCATGTTGAGAGTTATGCTGCCATCCCTTCCTACTGGAGCCAGTCCACTGCAATTGCACAAGTGTGCCCCTCAGCAGGAGAGCAAGCAGGTATCAGTGCAGATTTGCTTTATAGTTCTTTAACCACACACACACACACACACACGCACACACACACACACACACACACACACACACACACACACACACACACACACACACACACACACACACACACACACACACACACACGCGCACACACACACCCAGTAAATCTTGTTGTCCATGTTATTTCTTCTTTTCCTTGGTTTTGTTTCTCTTACTTGTAATGTTGCTTTTACTCATTTTTTCTCCTGCCTCCCATATCTACCCTAATTATTACTTCTAACAAATACTTTCTTCTCTTCCCCTCCTCCTCTTAATCCACTATTTCAACTTTTCCACTCTGACATTTGCTTTATGGGTAAGTAATGAACTGTCACCCTTATGTCAGCACATTTCAATGCTACATAATATTGTATTTAGTTTAATAATAAGTTCATAGGTAGGTGCTAGGCTATCATGCTAAGGGCCTAAGTAAGCCTAGCCAACAAGTTTCCCTAGCTTATGCCACCCAAGAGAGTTATTTTCCTGTGTTACTGTCGAGCAGAGCCACAGAAGTGATTCCCGGGGTATATTTTCCTATGTCCCATCCACTCAAAGATTTTTCTTGAAAAGTGCTAATGAGGAACTTTGCTTGACATAGATGGGTAGCTTGTTCCAGAGTATGGGAAGTCTCTGGGACAGGAATCTATCTCTCCAGCATGTCCTGTTTATTGTAGTGACAAGGTTTAGGTCCCCAGAGCGTGTAGCTGAGAGGGATTGGGATTTCTTTAGGTGTAGCATGTCCAACAGCTCTGGGTTCGACATAGCTTTATATGTTAGGCAGAAATCATCTCAGACTAGGCGATATGCTACGGAGTAAAGCTGGAGTTTTTTTAGATGGTCAGTATAGGGCATCTGTTTGAGGCCAGTAATCCTTTTTGTGAGGTCCTTCTGTGGCCTTTCCAGCTGCTGCAAATGTCTTGTGAGGTACATTGCAAAAGGGGCATTGTACTCTATAATGGGTCTAACGAGTGTCAAGTAAAGGGGAACAATGACCTCTTTTTTTCCTGGATGAGAACCCTTTTGTGATGAGGTGTGCCACATAGAAGGACTTCCTGACTACTGTGGCAATGTGATTATCCAAGGAGAGACTACTGTCCACCTGGGTCCCAAGGTCTCATCACACATTCTGTGTTAAGTAGACTACCACCTATGTGGTAGCTCATGGGTACAGAGTTTTTACCAAAGGGGATGACAATGCACTTTTTGGCATCTAGATTGAGGCCATGGCTCTAACTCCAGGCGTCTGTCTCTGTGAGGCCCTTCTGTAGGATGTCCACATCATTTGGGGACTCGACTATGGCTCCTAGTTTGCAGTCATCTGTGAACTTCATTAGCCAGAGGCCTTCTGTGTTAGCCTGTACTTCAGAGAAGTAGATACCAAACAGGAGAGGTCCCGGGACTGAACCCTGTGGTACTCCACTTGTCACTGGTTTGATGTCAGATTTGGAGTCTGCAACTTTTACAGTGTGGGTTCTGTCAGTGAGTCAGTTGGCAACCCATCTTGTGACCTAGGGTTTTATAACTAGTTTAGTGAGTTTAGCTATAATTCCAGAATGGGGGATTGTGTAAAAAGCATTGGTGAGGTCAAGATAGGCTGTGTGAACTACCTTAGCCTCATAAACTGCCTTAGAGAAGCTGATTAGGTTCAGGATGCATGATCTGCCTTTCACAAACCCGAACTGGGTGGAGTCCAGAGTTTGGAGGTTACCAATGTCTTTGTTTATGAGTTCCATGATGATATCTGACAGGGCTTAGTGGTAAATCACTTTGGCTATGGTGTGCAGGGTCCTGGGTTCAAGACTTGCAGAGGCTGTTTATTTTTTTTCAATCATAGCCTCACCTCAGGCTTTGTGCCTGCTGAATGGCGCACAGCGACGGTTATCCCACTCCACAAGGGGGGGAGCCACCATGGACCCCGGGAACTACTGCTCCATTAGCCTGATGAGCCTGGTCTGCAAGGCCATGGAACGTATCATCATGGAACTTATAAACAAAGACATTGGTAATCTCCAAACTCTGGACTCCACCCAGTTCAGGTCTGTAAAAGGCAGATCATGTCTCCTAAACCTGATAGACTTCTTTGAAGCAGTCACCAAAACCATAGACAAGGTAAGGTGGTTCACACAGCCTATCTAGATCTTGCCAAGGCTTTTGACACCATCCCCCACTCTGGAATTATAGATAAACTCACTAAACTAGGTATAAATTCCTATGTCACAAGATGGGTTGGCAACTGGCTCACTGACAGAACCCACATTGTGAAAGTAGCAGACTCCAAATCCGACTTCAGACCAGTGACAAGTGGAGTACCACAGGGTTCAGTCCTGGGTCCTCTCCTGTTTGGTATCTACTTCTCTGAAGTACAGGCTAACACAGAACGTCTTTGGCTAATGAAGTTCACAGATGACTGCAAACTCCTAATGATGTGGACATCCTATAAAAGGGCCTCACTGAGACAGATGGCTGGTAAGCCACGGCCTCAAGCTCAATGCCAAAAAATGCATTGTCACCCCATTTGGTAACAACTCTGTACCCATGAACTACAACATAGGCGGCAGTATACTTAACATCAAAAGTGTGATAAGAGACCTTGGGACACAGGTGGGACAGTATTCTCTCCTTTGATAATGACATCACCACAGTGGTCAGGAAATCCTTCTACATGGCACACCTCATCACAAAAGGTTTCTCATCCAGAAAAAAAGAGGTCATTGTTTCCCTCTACTCATCAGTCATTAGACCCATTATAGAGTACAACACCCTTTTGGTATGTACCTCACAAGACATCTACAACAACTGGAAAGGCCACAGAAATACCTCACAAAGAGGATTACTGGCCTCAAACAGATGCCCTACGCAGACAGTCTCAAAAAACTCCAGCTTTACTCCATCGCATATCTCCTACTCAGAGGTGATCTCTGCCTAACATACAAAGCTATGTCAAACCCAGAGCTTTTGGACATGCTCCACTTAAATAAATCCCAATCCCTCTGAGCTACACGCTCTAGGGACCTAAATCTTGTCACCACAATAAACAGAACATGCCAGAGGGTTAGATTCCTGTCCCAGAGACATCTCATACTCTGGAATAAACTACCTACCTAAATCAAACAAAGCTCTTCATTAGCACTCTTCAAGAAAAATCTTGATGATTGGATGGGCAATAGAAAATTCACCCCAGGGATTACCTCTGTGGCTCTGCTCGACCATGGCACAGGAAAATAATTTTCTTGGGTGGTAAAAGCCAGGGTACCTTTTTGGCTGGGCTTGTGTAGGCCCCAGGACCGATAGCCTAGTACCTACCTATGAACCTATACGTTCCATGGACTTGCAGACCAAGCTCATCAGGCTAATAGGACAATAGTTCCCAGGATCAGTGGTGGCTCCCCCTTTGTGGAGTGGGATAACTGTTGCTGTGCACCATTCAGTGGGCACAAAGCTTGATGTGAGGCTATGACTGAACATGGTGCTTAGGTGGGGAGCCAGTTCGTTCTGAAGTTCATGTAAAACGCAGCCTGGGATGTTGTCCAGTCCCATGGATGCTGTGTTTTTGGCTTTAGAGAGTGCAGCTTTTACCTGTGTAGTTGTGATTACAGGGACTCTGCATTCTTCCTGTATAGATATGGGCCCTTTAGGGTGTGAGAGGGTGGTAAAGTTAGCACTGACCCTATCTGCCAGAATGTTGGCAATATCAGTTGGTTCTGTAATTTTCATGCAGTTGTGCTGTAACTCAGAGCAGATCTGGGTGTTGCCATTGAGATACTTGACATAGGTGTAGAATGCTTTGTGGTTGTCCTTAGAATCAATGGCAATTTTATTTTCATAGCTAGCTTTGGATGCTCTTATAAGGGATCTCAGCGTCTTACTGAGGCTGACCAGGGAGCTCCACCACTCATGGGATTTTATTCTCTTTTGCAACAGTTTCTTCCTTCTGTTGTACAGTTTGTTTACGGCAGGGGACCACCAGATTGGCTTCCGTTTTTTGGAGGATAGCTATTTGGTTCTGTTTGGGATAGCACGATCCATGAACTCATGTAAATGCTTATAGAATGCATTTGTGTAGGATTCAGCAATCATAACTGTATTGGCCATCTGCATGGGTGTCATGAAGTTCGCCACTTCTGTCTTAAGAAGCATGAAGTTGGCTATGGAGAAATTTTTTTCTGTGGTTTCCATAATGTGAGGTGGGGGGTGGGATGTGGATATCGAGGGTGATTAGCTTATGGTCAGATCTGACCAACAAGGAGTTGACTTCAGGTGTGGAACACTGGTCATTCATGTTGGTAATGACTAGGTCTAGGATATTGTTGCCCTTGGTGGGGGTGTGGATAAGTTGATCCAGGGCACTGGAATTTATGAATTCCAGAAAGTGTTGAGTGAAGGAGTTGGTACATGAGTAGTTTTCCCAGTTAATGGTGGGGTAGTTGAAATCGCCCATTATTAGGGTGTTTGAAACCTAATATTTTCCATTATATCACGAAAAGAGGAGTGGGAATCCTGGGGCATGATGGGGGATCTGTAGCAAGCTACAATTTGGATTGCAGTTTTGCCCGGAGTTAGTGGCACTTGGATAACCTCGGATGCATTATGCTGAGCAACTAGCCTGGAGGTGTGAATATCCTTAATGAATATGAGCACACCTCTGCCTTTGGTGTTCCGGTCCTGATTACGTGGCCGAAAAGTGTGGTATGAGTTAGAGCCTGGTAGTGCAGGGGTGCTCTTTGGAGCCTTGAACCAGGTCTCAGTTACTGCACAGGTACCGATGTTCTCCATTTTAAGGAGTGCTTTGAGTGAGTGCATTTTGAGATTTAGACATCTAGCATTGAGTAGCATTACCCTCAGTTTTTGCTTGCCTGTTCCTGTTACATTTGAAACTTGTCTAAAAAAGGCACTATAGGGGTGGCAAGAGCCTTAGCCAGTATTCAGAATCACATGGGCGACAGGTGCAGGCCATCTCTGGCAAAGCATCATGGTCTCTGGACCATGTCATCCCAGGCATACAGATACTGGATCCCCTTAGAATGACACCAGAAGCTTAGCCAATTGTTCAAGTCAATCATTTTGTCCTTGTACTGTGGTATCATTCTGGGCGATGGCAGAATGCTAGGGTCATACCTTCCTGGGATACAAGATCAGAGAGCTTTTCCATGTCTCTTTTCATGTAGTCCAGGGAGGCATGTCTCTGGTCATTCACACCAACATGGACAATGACAGAGTCATATTTGTACTTGATTGTGGAGTGACCTAAGTGCATGGGTTATGTGGCAGATCCTGGCACCTGACAGGCAGCTGACAGTAACCTTCTCCTTGTTTAGCCTGGTAAGTGGGACAGCAGTGTGCCTGACTATAGAGTCAACTATGACTAGTGTGTTGGGTACGTTGTTTTGCCTAATATATTATATATGTTATAATATATATATATATATATATATATATATATATATATATATATATATATATGTTTGCCCATAATATCTGAATAAGTGAGTGGGATTTCATGACAGCATCAAGGAAACATTTTCCTTCCTTCTGTGTTTTTTTTCTTAAGTTTTGGATTTTTCTTGGTATATTGATTGATTTTCTTAGTATATTTTATTTTTTATTTATTTTCCATTTGTTTACCAGGTTAGTCCGACTGGACACAAGATGACCGTTTTCAGCGGAGGCTGGGGGAGAAAAGCTCCAGATGCATAGTAAATAATTATAAAAAATAATAAAAATAAATTATACAAACATAGCTATTTTGTACAAAGAGCATAGAAAATATAAAAGGAGTAAAATCAGAGTTTTACAATTGATGCAGCATACACAGTGGTTAGAATATTGAGAAACAATTAAACAAGATAATATACAACAAATATACAACTGCTTGAACATACATTTAAAAAGAAGTTTCCATGGATAAACAGGGTCTTAAACTAGAAATCATAACTATATTGATATGATTTATATTGCATTTATCTTGTTTTAATGATGGTATGTGTGTATTATTGTACGTGTCATATGTGCACAAATATTTGTATTAATCTATGTATTTACAGTATATTGACAAAATACTGGGTCACATCAGAGGCTTGGGAGGTAATCGTTAAGAAGCTGAGAACTGTTGTAAAGCTTGGCATTGAATACCATAAGTTCAGGTTATACTATAAGAGAACTATGTAAAGATAACCATGTCAGCAGCCAGAATGCATTATAAACTTAATGTTTTACTGTGCACAATAAGAAATGGATAGATTGGCCCAAACTCTGGACTGATGTGTGTGCTTTTTTTTTTTTTTTTTTTATTCCTGGGGAAATGCTATTCAGAAGTGAAGAGACATATAAGGGAACAGTTTTAGTGGCACACCAGGCTGTGATTTTTTTGATGTCTATTGTCATGCAAAGCTGACAAAATAGTTGAATCTACCCAAGCTGGAAATGTGAGACTGTAGCCCACTAAAGGAGGGGAGATGGGAGGAGTAACTTGGCCAGGAATTGAAACTCGCAAAACTGCTCCTTGTGAAAAGTCTTTTTTATCTCAGTAATTTGTTGACACTTTTGCAAGTTTCTTTCAGAGAACGTGTAGTACATCAATAGGAACAACATTTGTAAAACTCAACACATACCAGTCAATGACACGAGCTGCACACTCTCAAACTTGGCATTTTTTTTCAGGTGGTCCATTCTAAGTGAATGGAAGTCTAGTCTGACAACAAATGGTAGGGCTATTCTCACAGTCTGTGCAATGAGACAAATTTAGCTTTCCAAAGGAATCACAATGTCTGCCCCCATGAGGGCAGACAAGAATAAAAAAAAATAAAATTAGGAATGAGCACTTATTTTGCTGCAGGCAGCTTTAGAAGTGCAGTAACTCATGGCAAGATAAAAAATATATGTTTTTTCATTGTTTGCCCGTAGTGGTCCTTTAAGTGGAAAGGGGAAAGGAAGAGCAGAAACTAAGTAGGCTGGCCTTTTCAAATGTTCTCCCTGGATTAGGTAGAATGAGGTAATGACACTAGACTGGGAGGAATGTCCCAGATCAAATTTACAGTAGGGGCGGGCAACTGCAAAGCCACCAAGTATAAAAACAGGATACCAATAGGCAAGGAGGGTGAGAAACAAAAATCAGAACAAACAAACCCAACTAGATGCTTAACAATTGAAGAAATTTCTAGTTAATACCTCACACACAGTGAAACTAGGTAGTAAAGTATATGCAGCCAATAAAAGTGCTATAAATAACTCAGAAATAAGCAAAAAACAGGATACTTAATGTTATATATCACAGATTAGTTGGCTCAGAGCCCTTCCTCCAACTTCCTCCGATTAGCAAATGGCAGAAACACTCACAAGTCAACCTTTTAAGTAACAAAGTTGAAACCTGAAACATTGTGTTTTCTTTTCTTCCCGTATTGCCTTAACAATGTCAAGCAGTCCTCGTTGATGTGTGTCATAGAGATGCTTAAATGAGACGAACTCAATGTCAGTCCATCCTCTGGGATGCCTGTTGTACAGAACATGAAATGGAGTAAACCTAATTAAAATTTGTATCACCCCTTGAATCGAAAACAATAAGCAGGATAGTCACTAATGCAAGTTTTTACCACCATTCTCAACAACTGCTCTTATCATGGACTTCAGTGTCTTATTGAACTTTTAATAATCCATCATATTGTGAATAGTAGGCTGAGGTATTGAACTATTTGATTTTAATATAATAATATAACTGATGCAGTAGCAGTACCCTTTACATAAAGGGAATGCTTTGATCAATAAGCTTATGTTTAGGAGTACCTATTGTGGAGAATAATGGTGTAGGTTCTCTAGTAGTACAGCATTATCTTTACATAATGACACTGTTTCCAGAAACTTTTTAGAGTCCAGCATCACAAGTATGTACTGATACCCATTAGTAGATTTTACTAGTTGCTTCACAATGTCCATAGCAGTACATTCAAATGGCACCTCTACAATATGCATTGGGATCAATGGATTTTTTTTTTTACATCCAGCACAGTATGCAATTTTGTGACATTCTGGTCAAGACACACAGACATCTCTTTCATTATGCCTGGCTAATAAATACCTGGCTAGTACTCTTGCTTTGGTTTTGTCTATCCTCTGCTAACCTTTTAATATGTGACTATGGGCTAGCTTCTTTAGTAGTGTCTTATAAGGTTTTGGCACTAGTAAACCATACAGAATTTCTTCCTTATCTTTACATTATATTAAACTTTATCTTCATTTCAAAAGTGGAGAAAGAAGTATTGGGAGCATCCTGTCCACTGTCCTCCATACAACCTTGATTATATCTCCCAACCTATTACTTCAAAAATCTGACAAAAGACAAAATAGTGGGAGTAGAAAGGGCCAAAAAAAGGGACAGATTTAAATACTGTTCTACAAACTTAGAAAGAAAATCGACTGAATGTTCTTTTTTATTAGCATGCAATTTTTAAGGCTATGGCATTTGAAACTCAGATGTCTGTCATTATTTAATGACTTCTGTCCTCAATAATTTGCCCCCCCAACACATTTTTAGAAGGAATAAAGGAAAAATATCAGCCAAAAATCTTAAAATTCTGTGTAAAAATAGACTTGAGAATTTTTTTTGAGAATACAGAACTTGAAATTGAGAAATATTTCTCCTACCTACAGTATCACCCTCCCACTGTGTCATTTTAAAATGTATGTGGCTTAGTGTAAATTCACTAATGCAGAATCACTTTTTCCTTTAGCTTGTCTTGAGGATAAAAAAAATAGCTTCTTCCACCAAAAAACACTGTCACTTCAGCTTTTTCTGTCTTTCCAAATAAAGGGAAGCTGTAAACAAAACTTACCTTCTGATTTATTGCCCCTAATATCTGCACATGCCTGTTAGTGTTCTAGATCAAGTGTCTTTTTTCACTTTGTTTTGTCTTAGTTTTTGTATCGGTGTCTCTTGGATTTATGTTGCTTTGTCATCGGAGTATATTTCTGATAAAAAAGATTATTTTTACTGTTTATAGACACAACCAAATTCTAGCTCCTTTTGTAGCTTCTATGCCAGCTCTGTGCTCCCTTCTTCTAGATTATATTCTGGATACCCGTACTAGTATCTCAGCCTTGCTGTCTTCCTCCATACCTATACTGAATGGGATGGGTGCATCAAACTGCTGCCCTATCATTCTGCTACACTTTGTGTATTGATTCACCCTTCTCCCACATTTTCCATACTTCTTTAAAATGGGGAAAATCTTTCCCTGATATTACATTGAGGGTTACAATCACAGGATGCAACACTAATCCTAGAACTGTCCGAACTTCTACACATGTGACAGGATATTCTTTTCTATCATCCTGACAACACATGAGCTCTACTTTTGGTTGTTAGTAATCTAATGTTACCTAATATATCAAGGGCCCTTGACAAGGCATATCATACTTTCAGGATGTAGCAGAGCTAGGCTCATAGGTTCATAGATTTACACTTGGTTATGTATCAATTATCTGTAGGCTAGCTTTAAGATCCCTTATCAAAAGTACCATGTGACATGAATAACTGTTACCTAATTTCATCTCCTTTCAGTTAGGGTTTGCGGATCCAGACCAGGAATGAATTTAAGATTTCCCATCCATTCTTCCAGGTTCTGCTAAACAATAGTCAGGGATGTAGTTTGCTTTACATCTAAGGAATGCTTGTTCCATAAAAGAAGAATTATTTGATAGAGATATCAATCTCACCAGCAGATCGTATTTATATTATGGTGGATGTTTAATTCTTCTGCATGAGTGTTTAGAATGTTGCTTGCTTTGCAATATGTACAAAGTCACAGAGAATGGGATCCTTAGAGGATTTTTAGATGAGCTAGACATCCCCCTGAAAAGCCTGTAGGATAGAAAGAAAAAGTGTTTTAAGGTGGTCTGTGTAGCACAAGGTGGATATTCCATTGATTCTCTTAGTGAGGAAGCACTGGGGTCTTTTGAATTAAGTTTTGTGTTTACCCAAGTGAATTCTAAAATAATTATTTTCTATTTTATTATGGTCTTATTAGGAAATGGTAAAGAGGGATGAAATTGTCCCTTGACCTGCAATTTATACCCCTGAAAGTAAGGCTGGCTAGGTTAATCGATTGCATAACAACAGTGGATGCGTGATAATCAAAGGATAGGTCAATGCCAATCAGAGTGCTCAGGTCCCAAATAACTCTGTCATTTTTCAAAGGGGTAGCATCTATGTGGTAGGTACGTGTATGGACATTTGCCAAAGGATACAATACTACATTTGTTGTATGGCGCAGTGGTACAGCGGTAGCATTGTCACAACACAACAAGAGTTCTCCAGTTCAATTCTCAGCTGGGGTGCCGTCTGTGTGAAGTCTGCATGTCCTGCCTGCATTTGTGTGTGTTTCCTCCTGGTGCTCCAGTTTCCTTCCACGTTACAAAGACATGTATCTGGAGCATTTCTCCCCGGGTCTCCTCTGAAAATTGACTTTGTTCCAAGTTGGACTTTCCCGGTAAACAGATGTTAAATAAATAAATGTTAAATAAATAACTAAATTTACCTTAAGGCTAAGATCCAGACATCATCTGCGTGGGAGTGATAGCCCCCCCCCCCCCACAGAGAATCTGGAAATCCTCTAGAGACTTTATAACAGCTTTGCGTCATCTGCAAACTTAGTCAGCCACAGACCATTGTCATCAGCAGTAACATCAAATAAACAATATCAAACAGAAGAGGCCCAAGGACTAAGCCCCTGTGAACACCAGTAATTATAACCCCATTCAATGAGATTATGTCCTATATACTAACCTCTACACTAAACAGATTAAGTTTAGTCTTTAAGCCAGTTTGATATCTAGTAGGAAACACAAGGGGTTATATTTAGTTTGATTAGCCTTTCAATAATCCCAGAAGGTAGGATGGTATCTAAGGCCCTGGCTAGATCAAGGTAAGTAGTAAGAACCAATGTGCCTTCCTCCATTGTACCAATGACATGCTCAAAGAAGTTCAGCAGGCTTGGAAGATGAGATCTCATTTTAACAATTCAGACTGATTTGGGTCAAGGGATTGTAAACTGTCATTGTCCTTGTTAGTGATACATAGGTTTACAGTTTCCAGGGTCAGTGGTGGTTCCTTCCTTGAGGATTGCGATAACTGCTTTGGCTGTTCTCCAAATGTTTGGCACAAATCCAGTGAAGAGTCTAAAGTTAAATAGGTTCATCAAGGAGTCTATAAGGCTGTGCTTGGTACTGATAAAAAGGCAGCCTGGCATATTGTCTGGACCCATAGAGCTATTTTTTGTCCTTCGAGAAAGCCTTCAGTACTTCCTCCAATACTTTCTAAGGGGGCATGCTAATATGGTTTGGGGTGATTAGAGGGAAATAAGGGCAGTAAAGTCTGAGGTAGTTTTATCTGCTAATATCCTGACTACGTGTTCTGGGGATGAGTACGTTTTGTTGTAATGTGCTAGATTAATGAACTGCTAGGTATTGTTTCTAGGTTTCTGACATACAGTAGATGAATAAAACTTTGTAGCTATCCTTTACAAATGCATCAATTTTGAATTCATGCTTACCTTTAGAGGATTTGATTTTACTTCTTAGTTCTTTGTTAATCTTGATGAGTTCTCTTTTAGAGGTCGAGGCATTAAGTTTGATGTCCTTCTATTCTCATGTTGCAGTATTCATAACAGCAGGGAGTTGCTGCCTGCAGCACTACCGTCAGGCCTGTATACCAAAGTCTTTTTCACAGGAGGGTATGTGTGATGTCCCTTGCCAGGGCAATACACTGATGTTGGGTATAAAAGTGACATCTGCAGGTACCCTCATCAGAATTTTTCTGCCGCAGTGAATGTTAGACTCCTGTTTGCCAGTTCCAGAAGCAGATTGCATTTTTTCAGACGACCAAATACAATTCTGTCCAAGACCAGATGGCTGCTTCTTTGACCGATACAGATAAGTACCCTGTTGGATTTTTTTTCCTTACTTTGCTTACAGTTTAGACTCACATGTCAGCTAGAAAGGGGAAGTGTGCTTGTGGGAGACAAATCCCTCACAAAGTCATGCACAAGAAGTGCATATTTTACTTAGGCGAGGCCCATGACCATACGTCCTACCCTATTTGCAAATCTTTCATCCCCAAAACTCTCCGAAGCCGCTTGGTTGCACTGAAGTTGTATTTACAGTATGAAAGGCTACGTCGCTTAGTGCTCGGTATAGAAGGAGGATTAGGCTCATCCGTCGAGCTGCCGAAGGCCAAGAAAATCTGGCCGGAATCCCATGCTGCACCTCAGGCATCAAAGCAGGTTCTAGAGGAGCTTGAAAGCCTGAGCTGGGATGCCAAAAACTGGTGTTTGTCTGTTGAGGCAATTCAGCCATTATAGACTGATGGCAGAGGGAAATCACGACTCACACAGTTGGAGGGCCCTGCTCCTTCTCTTCCTACTAAGTAGACATCCACTTCTATGCTTTCTCCCCCGGCAACTCCCTTGAAAAGGAAACAAAAAAAACTAAGCACCCTGAACCTCAACTGCTGCCTGGTTAGGAAGTGTTCTCACAAAGTCTCTTTAAGTCTTTTCTGGCCTTGCAGTCACAACAGCTTCCCCCTACACTCCCACCTCAGCCACCTGTACAGGTATCTGAGGAAGATTACTCCTCTTCTGAGGAATCCTTCTCTTATGAAACCCAAATAGACTCCCCTAAGGATTTCATTACCCCAGAGGAGGAGGATTCTATTTAGGTTCATAGGTACTAGGCTATCTGCCTGAAAGGCATTTATAAGCCTAGCCTGAATGTGTTGGCTTTCGTCATCCCCTTAGATTAGTTCCCTGTGCCTCTGTCCAGCAGAGCCATTGAAGTGATCCCTGGGATAAACTTTCTGTTTCCCATCCACTCATCCAAGATTTATCTTGAAGAGGGTTAGCAAGGAGCTCTGCCTAATGTAGATTGGAATCTTGTTGCAGAGCATGGGAAGTCTCTGGGACAGGAATCTATCCCTCCAGCATGTCCTATTTATTGTTGTGGGGAGGTTTAGATCCCTGGAGCGTGTGGCTTGAGGGGATATGGTTTTCTTTAGGTGGAGCATGTCCATCAATTCTGGGTTGGACATGGCCTTGTATGTCAGGCAGAGATCACCTCTGAGTAGGCGGTATGTAACCAAGTACAGCTGGAATTTCTTCAGTCAAACTGCATAGGGCATCTGCTTGAGGCCAGTGATCCTCTTGGTGAGGTACTTCTGTGGTCTTTCCAGTTGTTGCAGGTGTTTTGTAAGGTACATCCCAAATGGGGCATTGTACTCTATGATGGGTCTGATGAGTGATGCGAAGAGGGGCCCAATGACCTCTTTCAATCTGGATGCAAACCCTTTTGTGATTAGGTGGGCCACACAGAAGGATTTTCTAACCATTTTGGCAATGTGATTATCAAAGGAGATGTTACTATCTACTTGGGTCCCCAGATCTCTTATTACATCTTCCGTATTTAGGGGGCTACCACCTATGTGGTAGTTTGTGGGTTCTTTGTTTTTTCCAGAGGGGATGACTATGCACTTTTTGCCATTTAACTTGAGGCCATGGTTTTGACATCAGGTATCTGTCTCATTGAGACCCATTTGGAGGATATCTATGTCAGCTGGAGGGTCAATTATAGCCCCTAGTTTGCAGTCATCTGTGAACTTGGTCAACCAAAGT
Source organism: Protopterus annectens (assembly GCF_019279795.1). Classification (NCBI taxonomy): domain Eukaryota; kingdom Metazoa; phylum Chordata; order Ceratodontiformes; family Protopteridae; genus Protopterus; species Protopterus annectens. The sequence continues at coordinate 85,151,842 of NC_056727.1, read as the reverse complement.
CCTCCTGTGCTTGCCTGTACCACTGAGAAGTATATGCCAAACAGGAGGGGTGCTAGGACTGAGCCCTGGGGAATGCCACTTGTAACCAGTTTAGAGTCAGACCTAGCTCCTGCAACTCTTACCATGTGGGTTCTGTTCATGAGCCAGTTGGCAACCCATCTCATGATGTAGGGGTTTATGTTCCGGCTGGTGAGCTTGTCTATAATACCTGAGCAGGGAATGGTGTTAAAAGCCTTTGAGAGGTCTAGGTAGGCTGTGTGGACCACTTTTCCCTCATCTATAGCCTTGGTAACTGTCTCAAAGAAGTCCACCATGTTTAGAAGGCATGATCTGCCCTTAACAAAGCTGAACTGGGTAGGGTCCAGTGTTTGGAGGTTCCCAATGTTTCTGTTAATGAGATCCATGATGATGCACATCATAACTTTGCAGACAAGCTAGTCAGGCTTATAGGCAATAGTTCCTGGGATCCGTTGTGGCTCCACCTTTATGAAGCAGAATAACTGTTGCTGTGTGCCACTCTGTGGGCACGTAGCCTGTAGAGAGGCAGAGTTTAAACAGTGTGTTTAGGTGAGGGGTAAGTTCATCTTTGAGCTCATGTAGGACGCAGCCTGGGACACCATCCGGTCCTATTGATGCTGTGTTTTTGGCTTTGGAGAGGGCTGTTTTAACTAGAGTGTCTGTGATTTCAGAGGCACTACATTCTTTTGGTATAGTTATGGGTACTTTTGGAGATGAGTGGGTGGTGAAGTTTGCACTGAACCTGTCCACCAGGATGTTGGCTATATCAGTCATTTCAGTGTATTTTGTGCCATTCTGCACTAACTCCAAGCAGATCTGAGAATTGCCACTTAGATTCTTGACATAGCTAAAGAATGCCTTGTGATTATCTTTGGAGTCCATGGCAATTTTTCTTTTGAAGCTAGCCTTGTATGATTTTATGAAGGAACGTAGTTTCTTGCTGATACTGATCAGGCTTGTCAAGCATGTCATCCCAGGCTGACAGACACTGGATCCCCTTTGAATGACACCAGAAGCTTAGCCAATTGTTGAAATTGATAATTTTTTCTCTATACCATGGTATCATTCTTGGTGTGGGCAGGATGCTACTCAGGGTCAGGGTCATACTGTCCTAGGCTATGTGGTCAGTGAGCTCCTCCATGTCTCTTTTCATGTAGTCCAGGGAGGTATGGTTCAAGTCATTCACACCAACATGGACAACGACAGAGTCATATTTGTACTTGTTCTGGAGTGACCTGGGTGCTTGTGTTATGTGGTGGATCCTGGCACCCGACAGGCAGCTAACAGTAACCTTCTCCTTGTTCAGCCTAGTGAGTGGGACGTCAGTGTGCCAGACTATAGAGTCACCTATTACTAGTGTGTTGGGTATGTTATTTTGCCTTAAGGGCTGTGATTCTGTGGCACACTGGTTTTGTGAAGTATGTGTTTCATAGTTTGTGTTGGGGGGGTGGAGGTTGCTTGGATGTCTGCTTTGGAGGTCTCTGTTGCTTTTACAGATTTTTATTTAAAGCCTCAAGTATGTTTTTCTGTATTTATGTGTGTTTTTTGCCGGTGCTGGTTTCATAGGTCTTTGTGAGACAGGTGGTGTGATGCAAGTAATTTCCCTTCTCCTCTTGACTGCCTGGTCCAGCCTTGGGTTGAGAGAACTTAGCCTCCAGTTTGGCTGTATAATTGCATCTCTTGCATGTATTAGTGTTTGGTGGACGGAGGAGAGGGTTGTCTGTGTACATGAGGCAATTGTAACATTGCCTCAAAATGCCCAGATTCACCAGTTGGACTAGAGAGTACACCTGAAACTGCCCTTTGGACATGCCTGGATAGGTACAGTGAACTGTTTTACTGATTGGCTGGTAAGGTTGAATAGAGAGCCTTGTCCTTCTCTACAGTATAGGGGGGTCTAGTGCTAAGGTTTATTAGTGCTTGCTATGAGTTTTGAGCAAGTGCCGGGATGAGAAATTAATAGTTTCAGTGCTTAAGTTGAAAGTCTGTCTAGTTCCAAGTGAAAAATTGAAGAGTAGACTTTGTGGAGCTGGAAATAGTTATACCCTAGCTAACCGGCGCTGCCTGGTGTGCACAACCGCACAAATGCGGGTTTTATAGCAGGGAAATGAAAGAGACAGAAATTAACCCAAAATGGCCAATAAACTACTAATTTATAGGCTGAAACCACTCATCCAGGGACAGATAGGCTGCTCAAAGCTCCCTCTCTCACAGTGAACAGAGAAACTTTCTTCTAACCAAGTAAGGTATGGGCAAACACAGAAACTTGTAACATAGCCCTGAATTCAGCATTAACCTGAAAACTGGACTATAGTAGCTTAGAAAGGCAAGAAAACAAGTATATTTTGTTTTTTTTTCCCGAAAATAAATCAGATACAATAAAAAAATGCTTTAAATGCATAGAAATGGCTATCACACTTGAGTGTGTAGCCTACAACAGTTAAACAGGTAATTTAAACGCAAAAATGACTTTGTTAAAGTGTAGGCAGTAAAATAAGTACAATATATAGCTGAAACAAGCTTTTTAAATCACAGACACTCTAGAAAATTGGTGTCTTAGGCAGAATTAGCTAATGGCAGCAAGAAAATGCAGTAAAATGATACTTAATCACTTCAAAGTCTCTCTGCTGTCTCCCTGCTGCTGTAGAACTCTGCAGGGTACCAGGCAAGAGCTTGCTGAGCTGTATACTATCACAAAAACCTCGCCAATATGGGTTTTATAGCAGGGAAATGAAAGCGATAGAAATTAACCCAAAATGGCAAATAAACTACTAATTTCTAGGCTGAAACCACTCCTCCAGGCACAGATAGGCTGCTCAAAGCTCCCTCTTTCACAGTGAACAGAGAAACTTCCTTCTATCCAAGTAAGGTATGGGCAAACACAGAAACTTGTAACACAGCCCTGAATTCAGCACTAACCTGAAAACTGGACTATACTAGCTTAGAAAGGCAAGAAAACAAGTATATTTTGTTGTTTTTTTTTTGTTTTTTTTTTCAGAAAATAAAGCAGATACAATAAAAAACACTTTAAATGCACATAAATGGCTATCACACTTAAGTGTGTAGCCTACAACAGTTAAACAGATAATTTAAACACTAAAATGACTTTGTTAAAGTGCAGGCAGTAACATAAGTACAATATGTAGCTGAAACAAGCTTTTTAAATCACAGAAACTCTAGAAAATTGGTGTCATGGGCAGAATTAGCTAAAGGCAGCAAGAACATGCAGAAAAATGATACTTAATCACTCCAAAGTCTCTCTTTTGTCTCTCTGCTGCTGTAGAGCTCTGCAGGGCACCAGGCAGTAGCTTGCTGAGCTGTATACTAGCACAAAAACCTCGCAAATACAGGTTTTATAGCAGGGAAATGAAAGAGATAGAAATTAGCCCAAAATGGCCAATAAACTAGTAATTTCTAGGCTGAAACCACTCCCCCAGGGACAGATAGGCTGCTCAAAGCTCCCTCTCTTACAGTGAACAGAGAAACTTCCTTCTATCTAAGTAAGGTATGGGCAAACACAGAAACTTGTAACATAGCCCTGAATTCAGCACTGTTAGAAAAATATGTATTAATGTGTGTATTAGTAATATGCTTAGTGCATTGAGAGCCTAAAAGAGTTAACACATTTATTCTATTTCATACTGCATAAATCTGTACAAACTGCAGTTGCTTTCTGACCTTGTATTGTCAGGTAAATCTTGCTTGTGCCTTGGAAATTTACTGAGAAGCAGATGATTTCTGCTTGCGTTAGGAAAATAATGAATAGAACAATACTGCTTATATGAAACTTAGACAAGAAGTTCCGCTGTGCTATGAGAACATACACAGCTGTAGAAGTAACAGATAATTAGGACAAAGCCTGCTTGAAAATATGAATTGCAATCAGCATTTGCTTGTATGTGTATTAGAAGAGTACCTTGAAATGTAACACTGTACAATAGAGGCTTGTAAGCGAAGTACTGGTCATCAAGGCCAGGTTGTTTTTCTGAAAAGTTTCTCACAAATCTAGTCATGTCAGCAGAAAATCTGAAGTAACACCTGCTGTAGTACAATGCTTAAAGTTGTGTTTGATTACGTCAGCTTAGAAGGCCATGTCTTGTAAAATAGTATAAGAATGAACATACTTCCTGTTAGTAGTTAGACAAATCCTTGTATTTGCATGTTTTTGTCTCCTTGCTGCAAGTAAATTAAAGTGCCTTAACTGAACCTTACGTGTATTGGTCTTTGAAGTTTTTTCATTTGACAAGCACTAACCTGAAAACTGGACTATACTAGCTTAGAAAGGTGGGAAAACAAGCTTTTTTTTTTTTTTTCAGAAAATAAAGCAGATACAATAAAAAAAAACACTTTAAATGCACAGAAATGGCTATCACACTTGAGTGTGTAGCCTACAACAGTTAAACAGGTAATTTAAACACAAAAATGACTTTGTTAAAGTGCAGGCAGTAAAATAAGTACAATATGTAGCTGAAACAAGCTTTTTAAATCATAGAAACTCTAGAAATTTGGTGTATTAGGTGGAATTAGCTAAAGGCAGCAAGAAAATGCAGAAAAATTATACTTAATCACTCCAAAGTCTTTCTTTTGTCACTCTACTGCTGTAGAACTCTGCATGGCACCAGACAGGAATTTGCTGAGCTGTATACTAGCGCAAAAACCTCGCAAATACAGGTTTTATAGCAGGGAAATGAAAGAGATAGAAATTATCCCAAAATGGCCAATAAACTACTAATTTATGGGCTAAAACCACTCCTCCAGGGACAGATAGGCTGCTCAAAGCTCCCTCTCTCACAGTGAACAGAGAAACTTTCTTCTAACCAAGTAAGGTATGGGCAAACACAGAAACTTGTAACACAGCCCTGAATTCAGCACTAATATATTCAGGAATATGCTAGCTTAGAAAGGCAGGAAAACAAGTATATATATATATATATATATATATATATATATATATATATATATATATATATATATATATATATATTTTTTTTTTTTCAGAAAATAAAGCAAATACAATCAAAAAAACACTTTAAATGCACACAAATAGCTATCACACTTGAGTGTGTAGCCTACAACAGTTAAACAGGTAATTTAAACACAAAAACGACTTTGTTAAAGTGCATGCAGTAAAATAAGTACAATATGTAGCTGAATCCCCAGAAGAAGAATTTACCTTTGGGGGGGATACTGTCCCCCTCATGAGGGGATATTTTAAGTGGCAGTCTTCAGAGGTATCTGAGTCCAAGAAAATGTGTTTTGACCTCTTACAAATGGAGCAACCATCTCCTTCTGCTGTCCAGCCCTTATTTCCTGCTTATCAGGATGCTTTTTTTGGCTGCTTCTTAGTCTCCTGACTCACAACCTCCAGCATCTAAATGACCAGACCATTTCTATAAGGTTCCCCAGGACACCCAGTTTCTCTTTAGAAATCCATCAGCAGATCCAGCTGTTATAGCTGTCTCTGTAGACAAAACTTCTAGGCAACTACCTTCCACTGCCCTTTACTCAATGGATAAAGACAGCAAATTTATGAACAGACTGTGGAAAAAGGTTTATACCTCCTCTACTTTAGCCATAAGGGCCTTGAACTACCAAACACACATGGCTAGATATGTTTTAGATACCATTTCCAAAGCCTCTACCCTTCTGTCCAAGGTACAGGACTCCCCTATAAAAGCCCAAGTTAATTCCCTACTTTCCACAGCATCCCAAGTGACCAGGCACTCCATTAAGTGCAGTTACGATACTGTGGAAGCCTCATCTATATCAACTGCTTCAGGATCAGTATTAAGGTGATATTCCTGTGTAAGGCTTCAACCTCTCCCTAGGGATGTTCAGACAAAATTACTGGATGCACCCCATACAATAAGGCCCTCTTTGGACAGGCTTTTGCTGAGCTCCTTAAATCTCTTCAAGAAAAGAGGAAAGAATTACAGAATGTCAAACATCCTCTGGTATCCCCTATTCCTAGATACCACAGAAATTACCCACAGTAGCCTTCCTTTGTTAGAAGACAGTCCTTTCACTCAGCCCCTCCATCTAAGGGATGTAGACAGCCCAGAAAAAGTTCTACTCCCAGGTTTCCAACCAGCTCCTCCACTACATCCTTTCAGAGTCAGTCTGACAAATCCAGAACACCTCCACTGTGACTCACCTCAGTTGCATCCAGAAACATCCTAATCCCTTCTTCCTATCCTCTACCTAACCTCCTTGTGGAGAATAACATTCAGAGATGATATTTCATGACCTGGGGGATGCTTCCACCTTTTCAAGGTATCCCTCAACCAACAAGAAACCAAATCCACCTATTCTCAAACATCATTCAACAACTCCTAACTCAGGGCACTATAGAACAGGTGCCTACCCCACAAAGAAACACAGACTTTTACTCCAGAATGTTTCTTGTACCGAGAAAAGATGGCCCTTGGAGGCCAGTCCTAGACATACCCTTCTTAACCCTCTTCCTCCATGTTCCCAGATTCAAAATGATCACCTTACCCCTTCTCTTACCACAAATTCCCCCCAGGCATTCATGGTAACCCTAGACCTGAAGGATGCCTATCTTCACATTCCTATCCATCCAAATTACAGGAAATTACTTAGATTTGCAATAGGCTTCTGTCATTTTCAATTCTCTGCCTTGCCCTTTGGTCTCTACAATGCTGCTCAAGTGTTTACAAAGTGCCTAGCCCCCTTCATTGCTCACTGCAGGTCCCACAATATACAGATATAACCATACCTAGACAACCTGCTCATCCTCCATCAAGACTACCAAGTTCTACTACTTCACCTACAACAGGTATCTTCCAACCTAACTCAATTAAGGTTCACCCTAAATCAAGACAAATCACACCTGACCCCCCTCACAAAATTTGGTTTTCATGGAATACAGGAGCAAATCAGACAGCATGAAAGCCTTCATTCCAGACCAAAGGATCAAGAACCTTTGCATATACTTCAGTCAGATCCTTACCCACTCCTTCTTGACAGCTCAAGAATTCCTGAGAATGCTAGGCCACATGGCATCCCTCATTACTATGTTAACTCTGGCAAGACTCCACATGCACAAAATCCAGTGGGTCTTGAAAAACCTATGGAGCCAACACTCCCAACCCATGGACTCACTTCTTCCACTGTTTCTGTGCTTAAAAAAGGAAATTCAGTGGTGGTACTCAGCACTGCAACTCAACCTAGGAACCCACCTTCAACTTCCAGCCTCACAACAACAGGTCTTCACAAATGCATCAGAACTGGGGTGGAGTGTAGTGCTCTTCACAAACCAAAAACAATTCTCAGTTCAAGGCAAATGATCCACTCAAAAGCAAAAGGACAACATCAACATCAAGGAAATGAGGTCATTGCTATTAGCCCTTCTAGCATTCAAACCCACTATCTTGCCAGGAATCCTGAAAGTAATCACAGGCAATATGACTGTCCTCTGGTACATCAACAAGCAAGGGGGGACCAAGTCCTACCCCCTTTGCAGCCTGGCCATCCAGATTTGGAACTTAGCAGCTTCCCTCCAAGTCCATCTGGTAGCAATGTATATCCCCTAAACAGAGAATTTGATGGCAGACAAACTCAGCAGAACCTCGGCTCCCTCTCATGAATGGATGATTCAGAGAGAGCTCTTCCTGGACCTGATAGACAGGTGGGGTATTCCACAAGCAGATCTCTTTGCCTCCCCCTGAACAAGCAGATGCCCAGCTTCTGCACAAGGAATCCACATCCACAAGCTTGGAAAGGGGACGCATTCTCCTTTTCTCGGGAGGGAATGCACCTTTACGCCTTCCCTCCTTTCACACTAATTCAGAAAGTCCTCTTGAAAATTCAGAAGGACAAGCCCACAATCCTACTGGTGACCCCATTTTGGCCAGGACAGCAGTGGTTCCCCCTCCTACACTTACAAGCCAAGGACAATCACTACAGGTTACCCCACTAATTAGACCTCTTCACACAGGACAAGGGATCCCTACTCCACCCACAGGTGAACAGCCTGAAATTTACCTTATAGGTAATAGGATTCTAATCCCTTACAGACACCTATATTCAGAGGATGTACTCAATATTCTGCAGGAGGCCAGAAAACCTAGCACTAGGAGAAACTATGTATTAAAGTGGGACAGATTCTCCAAGTGGTGTCAAAGGAATAACCAGGACCCTCTTACTACTCCGATACCAATGGTCCTATCTTATTTGTGTGAGCTACTCCCATAAGGACTAACTTATTCTTCAGTCAAAGTCCACTTGTCTGCCATTTCTGCCTGTCTGTCCATTACACCCCCTCTGGCATCCAGACTGGAAGTCAAGCTTTATCTGAAAGGAGTTCTCTACATCAGAACCCCAGGAGACCAATTCCCTTTCCTTGAAACTTAAATTTTGTTTTAGAAAAACTAACCTTAGCTCATTTTGACCCAGCTCACTCAGTTGCTCTGAAGCTGTGTGTGAAGATTGGGTGAAGATAGATCAAGGCTGCCAGCCTAACCAGATAGAATTTTGGAGATAATTCTGTCATCTGTAAATATTAATGTAAACGACAGGCTTGTTGTCTTAAATGGCAAAAATAGTGTTACATGTGGAACTGGAAGAAAATGTTAACAACAGTGCACTCTGCTGAACAAGTAAAGCATGTTGTGACCCTTTGATGTAAACACAGCTCCGGCCGGTCTAGATGAAGGAATTCTTGCTATTGTTTTAAGGCCAGAGTTAATGGGCAGAATTTGCATGCATAAATGTCCTTTATTGCTCTGGTTTCTGCACAGAGGTGAAGAATGTGAATGTAGTTTCTGTTAGCCTGGAAACCCAGGGAAGTGTGAAGAATGATGTAATGTAACCCAGGGAAGTGTGAAGAATGATGTAATGTGAACCAGGAATGTGATTTTAAAAACAGAGAGAAGCAGAGAGCATTAAGCATTTTTGTCTTGACCATCCAACACATCAGCACTGTCTTGCTCTATATGTAAGCTTATTTTAGACTTGGGTTTTCTCTTAGAAATGGCTAGAAACTAAAAAAATTAGATGAAGTGCGTTTCTGTGATGTCAGAACTGTACTACTAACCTATTTTAAGTATTTCTCTGTGATCTCTGAACACTTGACTAGCACTATGTAGTAAAAGTATTGTATTGTGTTTTGACTATTTGTTATTAAATATTTTAAACCCTTTCAACTGTGGCTGTTTTTGTAGAGATAATTTAAGCTCTTTAGAGTATCTGCATGCCTTTGGTAAAATTGTACAAAGTCACTTCAATAACTTTAGCCATGGGCTTTACTACCAATTGGATAATAATACTGCACAGTAATAATTGGGTGCCCTTTTAAGGGCCTTTGAGTAGCTGATAAATATTAGTGGGTGGTGGCAGCTGGTACTACCGTATAGTCTGGGAAAAAGGGGCACAGCTGGAGAACTTGTGCCAGCCTTCCCAGAATGTCTGTGTGGTTGTATAAACTCTTCTTAGAGTGTGTGTGTGTGTCAGCTACTTGGGCAGGGACACAAAGCATTGGCTGGACAGAGAGGGTGCTGGAGGTTTTAGCTTGCCTACTAGGCTGAGATCTGGACCCTATATCTATGCCAGTGGGAGTCTTATTGGGGACCTGGAGAGCAAGGGAGTGACCATCCCCAGACTGACTGTAATCTCTGTGTGCTCTTAAGGGAAATTGCACTTTACTGTGTGTATTTTGTTATCCTTTCCTCCTATATGAGATGCCCCTCACTGGTGTTAGTTGTGAGGATTGAGGCTCCTTGATTGCTGGGCCATGGCATGGGTGTCACATATTATTTGTTTAGCAGTGGTGGGATATCCACACCACATATTAATTGGTTGGCAAATACTAATTGGTTTGTGGTGGTGTAGATAGAGTAAATTCCTGTAGCTGGTACAGTGAGCTCCAAAGGTGTTTTGTGCTCTAAATCAGCCATGCAGTGAATACTCAAGAGTTCAGATCACAATTGTTTTATTTCTTTTGTTAGCTAAGTTAATCAGGGTGAGCAGGCAGCATGTCAGTAGAGGAGTATGGAAAGCTGACAAGGAACCAGCTGGCAGAGATGTGCCAGGCTAGGGGACTGGTGCATGGAAACCTGAGTAAGGCAGACCTGATTGCAGCCTTGGTTACAGCTGCATCAGAAAACAGCAACCAGGATGACAATCACATGGGCAGTGGAGATATAATACCCTCAGAGCATGGACAGCTCAACCTTTCTGCAGAGGGCTTAAAAATCCATCTGGAGCTAAAGAAACTTGAGTTGGAGGCCAGGCATTTGGATATAGAAACAGCTGAGAGACGGAGGAGTCTACAGGCTGAGGAGAATGAGAAACTGCTATGCCTGGAAGCTGAGGAAAAGGAGCGGCAGAGGAAGCATGAGAGGAAAATGCTGACTCTTTGCCAGAGTCATGGAGGTAATGGGGAAGGGAGTAACTGGACCCTAGAAGCACAAAAAGTCAGTAAATTTCTTCCACAGTTTAATGAGGGGAATAATTTTGATAGTTTCATTCATATGTTTGAGAGGGTATGCAAACAATATGGTGTTGACCAAAGGCTCTGGGTATGGTTCCTGACCCCCTTACCCAATGGTAAAGTTGTAACTGTTTTGTCAAAAATGTCTGACGTTGCATGTTTTGATTATATTGCTGTTAAAAATCACTTGTTAGAATTGTTTAAGCTAACACCTGAAACATATAGGAACAAGTTTCATGAGCATAGACGCAAGGCAGATGAAAGTGTGTGTGTGAATATGTTGCTGAACTGGGCACTTATTTCCATAGGTGGTTGAGTGGATGTCAGGTCACCACTTTTGAAGGGCTGGCAGACCTTTTGGTGAGGGAACAAGCCCTTAGAACTTTGCCTGAGGGCATGAGGATCTGGTTAGCTGACAGACAATGTGCTACTTCAGATGAGTTGGGGAAGAAGGGAGACCTATACCTGGCAAGCAGGGCAGCCCTGCACAGGAAAGAGACTCCAGTAAGGTTCATGGGTCTAAAGGAACCCAGGGTGGGCAGCACAGACTGCCCCAACAGAATCTGCCAGTAGCAGGGGAAGCCACTAGTCCAGGTATATGTCCAGGAGTTAGGGTTTAAATGTTTTGAATGCAACCATTGGGGCCATGTGGCATACAAGTGTCCACAGAGGCATGCTGGGGAACAAAAGGTGAGAGAGCCAGTAAGTGGGAAAGACAAAATGTCAATATTAGGTTGTCTTGGGACAACAAGGGTTCCAAACTACCATCCTGCAGATGTCCTGATAGGGGAGGATTTGGATGAGGCAGTACCATGTAGTTGTGCAGTTACACTCAGTCAGGCTAGGAGACAAGCATGTGGGTCTGGTAGCCTGTGGGAGATCCAGACAGACTGCATACTTGCAGCCAGGACTAGTGAAGTGGTTACTTCAGGGTGGGAGCTACCCTGTAGCAGTGAGACTGAAGGTGAGCCACAGCTGCTTGTGAGTACTAACGTTCCCTGGGACAGAGTGATTGCAAAGGTAGAGGTGAGTAGTTGTAGCCAGGCTGACAGTGAGGCACCACTGTCAGAGGATGCCGGACTTCCTGTGGAAGGGGAGCTGAGAAGGGTTACAAGGAGAGAGTTGAGACAGGCTCAGCCCTCAGACCCTACATTGCAAGGCCTGAGGCAGGTAGCTAGGGAGGCACCTGATTCTCAAGGAAAGGGGGAATCTGTATACTGGGACAAAGGGTTACTGTACAGAGAATGGACCCCTGAGGAAGGGCTAGAAGGTGAGAGAGTACAGCAGTCAGTAGTGCCTAGAGCCTACCATCTGGTGCTTCTAGCCATAGCCCATGATATTCCCTTTGCAGGTCATATGGGCATAAAACATACAAAGAGACACATTATACAAAACTTCTATTGGTCTGGAATTTTCAGAGATGTAACAGGGCACTGCAGGACCTGTGAACAGTGCCAAAAGGTAGGCAAGGCAGAAGACAAGGTGAGAGCTCCTTTGATGCCTCTGCCTGTGATTGAGGAGCCATTTCAGAGGGTAGCTATGGATATTGAGGGTCCTCTGAGTACCCCAAGTTCCACAGGGAAAAAGTATATCCTAGTGGTAGTGGATTATGCTACACGATACCCTGAGGCAGTGGCTTTGTCCTCCATTGAGGCAGAGAAGGTGGCAAATGCTTTGTTAGAGATTTTCAGCAGGGTAGTTTTCCCAAAAGAAATACTGACTGACAGAGGTGCTAATTTCATGTCAGACCTGCTGGCCTGTCTGTGGAAGTGCTGTGGGGTGAAGAACATGAAGACCACCCCCTACCATCCCCAGACTAATGGTCTTGTTGAGAGGTTAAACTCTACAATCAAGTCCATACTACGGGCATTTTCAGATCAGTTTAAGAGGGAGTGGGACAAATATTTGCCCCATCTGTTGTTTGCTTACAGAGAGGTTCCCAGGAATCCACAGGTTTTTCACCATTTGTGTTGCTGTATGGGCATAGGGTGAGGGGACCTATGGATTTAATTTGAAATGAGTGGGAAGGTGAGTGTGAGTCTCACAAGGAGTCTGTTGTGGCATACATCCTAAACCTCAGGACAAGGCTCAGGGAACTCATGGGCTTGGCACAGGAGAATCTGGCAGAAGCCCAACAACAGAAAAAGGTGTGGTATGACAGGAATACTCGAGCTAGAGAGTATGCTGTTGGGTAGCAGGTAATGGTTCTCATTCCTGTCAGACACAACAAGCTGCAAGCAGCTTGGGAGGGACCCTACAATTTGTAAGAAAGATGAGTGGTGTTAACTACATGGTGGAACTGCTAGGCAGAAGGTAGGGGCACAAATTGTACCATGTTAACATGATGAAACATTACCATGGTAGGGAGGCCCTTGTGATGAGCATTTGCAGTGTATTGCAGGAGGAGTCTGAGGGAGGTCTGGTGACTGATTTCCTCAGTGAGGCTCGGGCTGACACCTCAGTGGAAGGGGTAGCAATGTCCCGGCAGCTATCTCCTACCCAGGTTTGAGAAATCCTAGCAGTGTTGCAGGAATTTGGGGACATGTTCACTGGGAAACCAAGGTGCACCCACCTGGGGCAGCACCAGGTGGATACAGGACCCCAGAGGCCTATTAGGCAGGCACCTTATAGTGTGCATAAGAGAGTCAAACAGACTCTGTGGGTGGAAGTAAAGGAGATATTGGAACTAGGGGTAATTCAGGAGTCCAACAGTTGCTGAGCCTCCCCAGTGGTGCTGGTGCCAAAGAAGGATGGCAGAACCAGGTTCTGTGTGGACTACAGGAAATTAAATAGTCATACAGAGTCAGATGCTTACCCCATACCTAGGACAGATGAGGCCCTAGAGTAGCTGGGTGGGGCTAAGTATCTTACCACCATTGATCTTACCAAGGGTTACTGGCAGGTGCCCTTGACTCCCAGTGCTAGAGAGAAGTCAGCCTTTGTGACTTCTTTTGGCTTGTATGAGTTTACAAATATGCCATATGGGATGAAGAATGCCCCAGCGACTTTTCAGAGGCTGGTAGATCATATTATAGCAGAAGACTACAGAGGGCAGGGTTGACTATTAAGCTGAGCAAATGTCAGGTGGGCATGGCAGAGGTCTCCTACGTAGGACATAGAGTGAGGAGTGGTAAGATAAGACCAGAACCTGCCAAAATGGAAGCCATTCAGGCATGGTCTGCACCTGTTACTAAAAAGCAGATGAGGGCATTTTTTGGGACATCAGGGTACTACAGAAAGTATGTCCCAAGTTATAGTACCATAGCTGCTCTCCTCACAGACCTGATAAGGAAGAACAGGCCAGATAAGGTAGTGTGGACCCCAGCATGTGAGCAGGCATTCCAAAAGCTTAAAGAAGCTTTGTGAGGACCCCCTGTGTTATCCAGTCCAGATTACAGCAAATGATTTGTAGAGCAGGTGGATGCTTTGAACCATGGGGTGAGGGCTGTACTTAACCAGATTTTTTCAGAGGGGAAGAGTACCCAGTGGTTTATCTCAGTTATAGGCTCTAACCCAGGGAGGAATGCTATGCAGCTGTTGAAAAGGAATGTCTAGCCATAGTGTGGGCACTGCAGAAACACCAGCCTTATCTGTATGGAAGGAAATTCACTACTATGACCAATCACAACCCCCTAACATGGTTAAACAGAGCCAGCCAGCAAAATGTCAAGTTGCTAAGATGGAGCCTGGGGTTGCAAGCATATGCTATGTCTGTGCAGCACCAAAGTAGGAATAGCAATTCCAATGCAGATGGGCTCTCAAGACAGAGAATGGGGTGAGGTATACTTGGATAGACCTAACTCCCTCAAGCAGCATTTCTCAAGGGTCACTTGAAAAACTAGCTTGAGTTCTCTGGGGGGGGGGGTATGTGAAGATTGGGTTAAGATAGATCAAGGCTGCCAGCCTAGCCAGATAGAATTTTGGAGATAATTCTGTCATCTGTAAATATTAATGTAAACCACAGGCTTGTTGTCTTAAATGGTAAACATAGTGTTACATGTGGAACTGGAAAAAATGTAACAACAGCGCATTCTGCTGAACAAGTAAAGCATGTTGTGACCCTTTGATGTAAACACAATTCTGGCCAGTCTAGATGAAGGATTTCTTGCTATTGCTTTAAGGCCAGAGTTAATGGCCAAAATTTGCATGCATAAATGTCCTTTATTGCTCTGGTTTCTGCCCAGAAGTGAAGAATGTAAATGTAGTTTTTGTTAGCCTAGGAATTCAGGGAAGTGTGAAGAATTATGTAATGTAACCCAGGGACATGTGAAGAATGATGTAATGTGAACCATGAATGTGATTTTAAAAAATCAAAGAGAATCAGAGAGCATTAAGCATTTTTGTCTTGACCATCCAACTCATCAGCACTGTCTTGCTCTATATGTAAGTGTATCTTAGACTTCAGTTTTCTCTTAGAAATAGCTAGAAACTAGAAAGATTAGACAAAGTGTTTTTCTGTAATGTCAGAACTGTAATACTAAATTATTTTAAGTATTTCTCTGTGATCTATGAACTCTTGACTAGCACTGTGTAGTAAAAGTATTGTCTTGTGTTTTGATTATTTGTTATTAAATATTTTTAAACCCTTTCAACTGTGGCTGTTTCTGTAGAAATAATCTAAGCTCTTTAGAGTACTTGCATGCCTTTGGTAAAATTGGTCTGTACTACCAATTGGATAATATTATTGCACAGTAATAATTGGACACCCTTTTAAGGGCCTTTAAGTAGCTGATAAATATTAGTGGGTGGTGGCAGCTGGTACTACCGTATAGCCTATGAAAAAGGGGCACAGCTGGAGGACCTGTGCCAGCCTTCCCCAGGAGTGGCTGTGTGGTTGCATAAACTCTTCTCAAATTGTGTGTGTGTGTGTGTGTGTGTGTGTGTGTGTGTGTGTGTGTGTGTGTGTGTGTGTGTGTGAGAGAGAGCTAACTGGGCAGGGACACAAACCACTGGTTAGACAGAGAGGGTGCTGGAGGTTTCAGCTTGCTCACTAGACTGATATCTGGACCCTATAGCTGTGCCAGTGGGGACCTGTAGAGCAAGGAAGCAACCAGCCCAGGACTGACTGTGATCGCTGTGTGCTCTTAAGGGAAATTACACTTTATTTTGTGTATTTTGTTATCCTTTCCTCCTATATGAGACACCCCCTCACTTGTGTTAGTGGTGATGATTGAGGCTCCTAGATTGCTGGGCCAGGGTACGGGTATCACACTGTGCACCCTGAAAACAGTTCTGCTAGTGGCCCTTACCTCTGCCAGAAGGGTCTCAGAGATACAAGCCCTTATGGCCACCTCTCCTTACCTTGTTTTCCACAAGGACAGAGTGGCTCTCAGGACCAACCCTTCCTTCATGCCCAAGGTAGTTAATGAACTTTCACTGAATCAAACTATTAACCTACCAGTTTTCGACCGTCATCCACAAAACTCCTCAGACAGGACTCTACATTCCCTGGATGTACACAGACAACTCAGATATTACTTGGACAAAACTAAGTCTATTAGGAAATCTGACCAATTATTCATTTCCTTCCATCCAACAGCCCTAGGGAAGGCTGTCTCAAAACAGACCCTTTCCACATGGATCTCAAAATCCATTTTTTTGTGCTACTCCCATCATGGGAAATCCTTGCAAGGCCATGGTAAACCTCACTCTACCAGGACAGCTGCCTCCTCTACTGCCTTTTTCAAAGGCATGGATTTCACCTCCATTTTAGAAGCAGCCACTTGGACCTCAGTACACACCTTCACCAAACATTACAAGCTGGATATGGCCTCTTTAGCCAGAGCAGGCTTTGCCAGGTCTATCCTACAGGTCTTGGTTGATCAAGGAAACATTTCCTCCACCCAGGTTCATACTTAAAGCTCTAGTACTCTCCCTTCTGTTATGAATATTGCAACATGAGAATAGAAGGACATAGAATATTTGTGTAAGAACTTACCAGAACCTTAGATGTCCTTCTCTTCCATGTTGCAGCATTCAGTGCGTCCCACCTACCTCCTGTTTCTTCCTAACCAGAATTCCATGGCCTACCTGTGGGGACATAGTCATTATCTTCCCCAGTCTCAACTCTACTCTATACAACCAACCTACTGCCTTGGGCCTGGCCTACCTGTAAGTCTAAGGGTCTCCCACTAGGAATGCCCTTTGCAATCCACAGGAGCACTACTGTATGCAGCAAAGCAATTCTGATGAGGGTACGTGCAGATGTCACTTTTATACCCAACGTTGATTTATGGCCCTGGTAAGGGACGTACCCTCCTGTGGTAAAGGCTTTGGTATACTGGCCAGACGGTGGCTCTGTAGGCAGCAACCCCCTACTGTTATGAATACTGCAACATAGAAGAGAAGGACATCTTAGGTTATGGTAAGTTATTATGCAACTATTCTTTCTTAAGACAATTTGTTTCCTACTGGAAATATAGCTTAGATGTAACACAACAGAATAATGTTAAATTAGTCTACCCTGTCATACAGCATAGGAATGTCACATTTCACAGTACTAGCATTCTGCTCAGTTTTAATAGCCTAGAACTTAGCAATGTGACCCTACAACACAATGGAAGCAAATTAAAACATTATTCACAACTTTATGTTTCACAGAAGGTGGCACATTTCTTACAGCAATTTTAGAGTCAGAAGACATAGAGGACTATGATCTGGTCTCTGAGCGTAACTGGATTATTATATGGTAGAGGCATGGCCATCAAGAAATTTACCTCGAGAGCAAAGCTCAAATTTTGGCATCCATGTCAAGAATACATAATTAAGGGTTATGGTTGGAGACCCAGTCATATATCTGTGCAGTGCATGGAGCGTTATCTGCTCCATGTACTACTAGCTACCAAAAAAAATGTGTTAAGTGTTTTGTCAACTTTCAAAGCCATAAAGCACTTAGTGAGCTCTGTCAGTAAGACAGAGTAACATGCCTTAATGAGTGGTGTTAGAAAGACAGAATGACATATTTTCTTACATTAAGGAAAGTCAGGGACAGATTACTGGTAGAGACAGCTGGCAGAATGAAATTTGCTTTTAATTCTGCTGCTCGGGTCTCTCACTAAAGAAGCACTTAACTGGTTTGACTTTTTCATGATATCAGGGCATAATCACTATGCCACGTGCACTGCAATGCCATTTTAAACTTTATGTCATTGACAAATAAGAGTTCTGCTAAAATTGCTAGCTTTTCTGTGTCTTAAGGACCGCTTTGTAATGCTCATGTATTATATTACTAGGCCAAGCTTTTTAAACCTGCCTAGCATTTTTAAATCTGCTTAGCATTTTTAATTTACTCTTGCTGTCAAGTCTTAACCAAAGTTTGAAAACATATTTTAAATCATGCATATGTACTCATCAGTTTGTCAACATTAGAAGTCCAGCTATTTTGCATGACTCCATGGCACAGGAGGAATGGAGCCCTGACTGTGAACCAGATGACCAGGGTTTGATTTGCGGCAGTGGCAGTGGCATTGGGAGAGCAAAGCAGGATAGAAAGAAGTGAAGAAGACTGCCCCACTCACCTGTCAGGGGGTGTGGAGAGTTGTGTGCACTCAGGCGCACTGGGTATATGTGATTTTATTGAAGAAGACCAATGAAACTATCACCCATACTTCAGAGTTAGGGTCAGAGCTGCTTCAAGGGAATTGGAAATTGAGGAAGACATCCTGTACAGTCAGATCATTGCATGCCACCTATATATTGCTGTACTGAGTGTGCTTTGGGACATTAGGGATAAAAATAAGGAAAGATCACAAGCCACCTCTAATGGTTGCTTAAATGAAGACCCCCTCCTACCTGATCACCTCTCCAGTGATGATGAACAGAAAGGTGACTAGCTAGGAGAGGGCTAATGATCAACAACAAGCAGTGTAATGTGTGACATAAAGTCTGGTTATAAAGATTTATTGCATGGACTACACAGGTAATCATAGACCTAGCTAAAAGTTACTTTTTTGATTTGTAATGGTCAATATAATTAGTTTCCTGCATATCCACAAATGCTTTTACGTGCCTCTCCTGTCTGCTGGCATGACAGAACTTTGTCCAGTTTCAGTTTATTAAGGTGGTGTAATGCTCAAAAGTACCTGGGTATGATTCCATGATATCTT
Organism: Protopterus annectens; assembly: GCF_019279795.1. Classification (NCBI taxonomy): domain Eukaryota; kingdom Metazoa; phylum Chordata; order Ceratodontiformes; family Protopteridae; genus Protopterus; species Protopterus annectens. The sequence goes on along the minus strand of NC_056727.1, from coordinate 85,133,266 downwards.
CCTTGGTGAGTTTCTTCAGAAACAAGCACAATTTTGGAGTTGTCAGGTACATTACACAGCACAACTAGCTGTTGCTTTAGTTGGAACAGCTTCTCATCAATCCTCATCTGTGAGAACAAAAGAGTGCGTGTCGGGATTTCATAGTCCAAATATACTTTGCACTTGGCAGCAGAGGTGCTGGAAGGAAAGGCAAATGAACTGGGTCGGGTCCCTACTATATGATCGAAGATGCATTCTTTTGAATGTGTCTTGATCAAACTTGAAAGCACAAAACAGCAAAATACCGAAATGGCATATAAGCGAATTCTTTCCCTGGGAAAGAAATCGCTTGGCTGCCTTTGTTATTTTGCCATTTTTGTCACTGTGGTGCGATCTCAGAGTTGGTATATTTAAGTAGGAGGGGTGTGGGGGGCATAGCCCCCCTTGTCGGGGTGTGTGGGAGTGAAGCCCACCACTTTATATAATGTTGTAAAGTTTTTTTTTCTTTTTTGGAACAGCATTTTTTTCCCTGGGAAAAAATTGCTGTTCTAAATTTTTTGGGATTGTAAGCTTTCACTTACATGGGATCAATAAATCAGCTTTCACTTTTTTAAGCGTTCACTGATTTAATATAGACCCCCTGGGTCATAGTCAAATTTGGTGCATATACCAGGCTGTCTATCTTGTTATCAAACAAACCACAAATAATTTCATAAATGCACCAGTGAGGTTCCTCCTTACCCCTTATAGCCCTCATATGACCTCAAAAGACAATTTCTTTGGGTCTCAGGCTAAAATGAGGCAATAACTTTATAGCGGACATCAACTGTCTCCTCCACAAAGCAGTGTACAGCTGCTTTCTGTCACTCTTAACTTTTAACTTCCTTTCTGGAGGGACCAGGTATGATTCTGTGTCATTATCCCATTTCCAAGGCTTTGTTGGCTGGAGCCATTAACTTTAAATGATACTCAGTGTTCATACTGGATCTACAGTACAACAACACAAATAATCCATTCGATTTGTTGAAGGCTTTTCCTTCATTTCGACTGTCAGATCTGCGTTAGTAGACACTATTATTGATTTAAAAGGTTACAGTAGGAAACTCAATTTGAGAGTTATTTTTAAAGACAGAACTTTTACCCAGAAAGGAGATTTTGTTTTACCTAGCATATTTAATCCACCTCTTCATGCCACTATTAGAGCATTTGAAAAATAATGTGAAAAAGAAATTAGGACAATTTTAAAACAAAAAAGTAGTAAAAAAGTTCTTTAATTTAACTCCCATTGAGAGATGAAGCATAAAGGATTTAAGTAACAACCATGATATTAGAATTATGAAAGTGGACAAGGGGGATCAATGGCTTATTGGAAAACACATGTTTTACCTTACATCAGTAAGTACAGTCATAAGGTTTCTTATTTATGATTTATTGATGAATTATTTTTCATTTGGAAAGGGGGAATTTCAGAATTAGAAACATATTTTGATAAAATGAATGAAAGTATAGGATTTTTAAAGTTTTCCATTCATTATGATTTCTCTAATATTAGTTTTCAGATGTTGAAGTACATAAGAAAAGATGTGGAAAATAAACTGTATTCAGCTATTAGTTATAAAAATGGTTCTAGTAATGCCATTTTATATTAGTCTAGTATGCATCCCACATATCTGAGACATAAAATTATTAAGGGGGAGATTGTAAGGTTATGGCATTTAACTACAGATGTAGAATGGACAATTTTTCTAAAGCTTTACATGATAGATTTTTGAATAGAGGGTATCCATCTAACATTGTTAAGAAAGTTATGGCACAAGATGATACATATAAAGATAAAATTTCACAATGTAGTTCCCAAGACTGGTCTCTTTCTATGCCCTTAACATTTTCTTGGATAGCTGAGCTTTTAGGAAGGTAATACCAAATAATTGCAGAATATTGAATGCCAGTAAGGGAGTTAGGGAGGTAGGGGGAGATAAACCAGTTTTTTTATTAACAAAAAGGGTTGTAATATCAAAATATTATTAGAAAGGGGAAAGGTGAAGTGTGAACACAAGATGGCCAGGCACTTTTAAATGTTTCAACTGCTCCATGTGTCAATATATGTAATGGAGTCCATATTTCATAGATAGGACTGATAAAATTTATTCAATATCAGTTTTTTCACTTGTACTTTGACATGTCTAGTTTATTTAGCTAAATGTTCCTCCTGTGAGTCATTTTATATTGTTAAAACCAATAGAGAGCTTAGACAGCACATATACAAACATAAATGCATAATCCAAACAAAACATATGGAGAATGCTTTAGGGAAGCATTCAATAGAATGCAAAAATTTTAAAAGATTTGTGTTTTCTATCATGAATTATGTACCTAATGACTTTAATGGTGACAAAGAGGGTGAGTTGGCATATAGGGAATTGAGATGACAAATTTTATTTCAGGCCTACAAAGCACCTGGTTTGAATAGTAGTATCAATTACAAGGTGGTTCTTAACCTAAGGCCAAATGTTGATAAAAGTAAATAGATTAATTTACAGGTTTTAAATTGTATTTAGCAAGTTCAATGAATTCGCAATAGGTATTTAAACCATTTTTAACAAAATACAAATGCATTCACTTGTTTTATTAATTGCTAAAAAGTCATGTGACTTAGGGGTGTGAGTATTTAACTAATTCAATTTATTTTAAGTATTCTTCTGATGAAGACCACAGAGGTCAAAAGAGCTTAACTGTCATTAAAGGATTTAATTTTAGCATCTTGTTGCTGGCAATGTTTTTTGTTGGATTGTTTTAATTTTTGTAAAAATAAAAGCATACATAGACAATTAAATGTATCTCTCAAACAATAATAATAAATAGAAAGAAAAAAGAAAAGAAGAAAAAAGAAAAGAAACAAAGAGAGAAAAATGAAAACATAGTTATTTCCCATTAGGATTGTACATATTTATAATAGAAAGACCACCATTCTTGTGGATTTAAAGAAGGTGTGGGCGTATTTTTCCAATGTTCCAAAATCTGTATTTTAGTTACTATTGGGGATAAATGTGTAATATCTACTTATTTGTGATTACAATGCCAGCAATGTGCTAAACATTTATAATTCATTAAGTATAGCCTATATGGAGTGTAGTGAATACCAAAGCTGATTTTGTACTGAATAGATGTGTTATCAATACCTTTATGATATTTAGTAATATTAAAGATTGATATTCTAGTGTTTGGTGTTAAGATGTATATTTACAGTTTTTTTCTTATATTATTTTACCAGAATAGTTTCCAAGTATAATTAATGCTTTCAATATTCTACTTATTATAGAGATTTTCTTTTTCAATTTTGGAAATGTCTTTCTATATGTTAGTATAGATCACTTGTTTGAATTAGTTTTGTATATAATTGTGAAATCAACATTTTCTACTTATTGTGCTAGTATTATATTCTTCACAACAAGTATTTTTAAATTGAGATCATGCATATCCGATTATAGGAAAACAATGAATTGTATGTTTTTTCTAAGGTATGATGACATATTGAAAGCTAATTATAACTTCTGAGCTGTAAAACTTAATACTTTTTAGGGCCCAATTCCAAAAAAATTTGCTGTCTTGTAAGTGACCACTCAACACTGAAAGCAGGCTGAGAGCAGGTTTTTTGGAATCTGGCCCCAAGAGTAGTCTTGTTAACAGATGGGCCTTACTTTAAAGTAAGTAACTTGCACTGAGATCAAGTCTTTAAGAATCAGGACAAACTTAAAGTGAGAGCAACTGTTTTGGAATCTGGCCCTTATAAATAAAGAATTAATTTTCCGAGTATACAAACTTCAAACAATGGGATAATTAATGACTGAAAGAATGCTTTGAATAATATTATGTACCATGTTGTTGGCATGTTACATATTGATTATATTAACAAAAATGTTTGCAATTATATACTTATACACATCTGGTAGGTCCAAACCACATTGTTTCTGGGAGGCACAGGTGGTATTCCTTGGTTTTCTAAATGAACCTCCTCTCCATAAGAATTTATGGATGCATCTTTTAATTTTAATATACCATTGGTTATAGATTCAGTAATGAAAAAGTATGGTGGGTAAAATAATAATTTTAACTATATTAATTCTACCTAATAAAGATAACAACTTGTTGTTTAGTTTGTTACTCTTCTGAATAATTTCATTATAGAAAATATCATACATATATGACTAAATCTGTTGAAAGTTTTTGGTATACTGTATTCTAAAAATTTAAATGTTCTAACTATAGGAATGAATAAATGAAAGAACATTATTGCTGTAGTCATTGGGAATATTATAAAGGGGCATTCTCTCATACTTTTCATAATTGATTTTGAAGCCTAATATTGATTTTAATCTATTAAATTATCTGTGTAAAACTAAAATCTCCTTATCACATTTGCTAGATATCAGTAGTATGTCATCCACATAAGCTATTAAATGTTGATTATTATAGTCAGATTTAATTGTGCTAAAATAATTAGCAATTTATATAACAGGGGATTAATAACTAAAATGAAAAGAGAGGATGGCATTGGGAAACCTTGCCTTAATCCAGGGGTTATGGATAATGTTTCTAATAATCTATTATTAATTTTTATTTGAAACAAAATGGATCAATATAAGTTCTACATTATTGCAATTAAGTAATGAGAAAATGTAATATTGTTCTAGTATAGTCCATATGAAAGGTTAATTAATATAATTAAATGCTCTGGATGCAATAATTTTAATAAAATCCATATTAATATCTGTTGTAAGCTTGTACATAATAATGCAAACTAAATTATAGCTTGTAAATATTTATTAAGATCAGTTAATGATTTAATAGGATAAAAATAATGTGGGGATAATGATTTTATTTAATTTTTGTATCAATTTTTGATTAATAGCTTTGTCAATTATTCAGTAGTCAATATTAAGAATTGATATGGGTCTGTAATGTCCTTCATAACTTTCAATTTAAAGTTGTTTTAGAATTAAAATTATATGGGCAATATTCATAGAATACTGAGGAGTCCAATTACAAATTATTAACAGCTTTGTTATTTGATGTATGATATGGTCTACCTCTTCTTCAAATGTTATGTAAAATTCAGTATCAAAACCAGCTGGACCAGAATCTTTGTATTTTTTCACTTCTTTAATATTCTGTTTAATATCTTGTATAGAAATAGATGAAAGTTCTATTTGTTGATTGGGTAAGTACTGTACCCTAAATTCATTCATAATTTTTTATAGATTTTTGTATCAATAAAGTGATGTATAAAGAAGAAAAATGTTCTATAATATTTTTTGAAGTTTATTATGAGAATTTATTACCTAGATGATCAAATAATTCTGAGATATTATTTTAATAATATTATTATCTACATTGTGATGCTAGCATGGTACTTACCTTGTTAGAATATAAAAAGCTATTATTAAAAGCATTTCATGTTTTCATTGAATACACTTGATACTTGTAATGTAGTCTTACTGCTAATATGCCTTGCCATTTTTGATGTACTTATAAGTACTAATTTGGTTATTATATTGATCTGTTCATTCAACTTTATAATTTTATTAGACAATTTCTCTTTTTGAAAAAAATGCACAATTTGTAAAGGTAGCCTTCAAAATCATCTAATTTAATATTTAAGGGATCAGTAGAATTCTTATGAATATTCCAAAAATTTTCCTTTCTTTTTAATCTGATTTCCTATTTCCTGTGAAATGAACCAGTTAACATACATTCTTCATTTCACTTTTCCCATGACTGGCTGATAAATTCACTTGTAAATTAATAGCAAAATCCTAAGTAAAAGAGCAGAAAAAAGTATTCATTCTGTTATGCTGTAATAAATCAGGTAAAACTAGGTAAAAGTCTCATCTGGAGCTTATTTTGTCTTGTGTGAATTAAGAATATATGTAGTTGTAATACGATTTAAAGCTCTCCAAATTTCAGCAACGCTCTCCTACTTTATAAAAGGTTATAACAGTTTACCATGCCTCATGTGATGTGACGGCAGTGGTATAATATGGATCCTAACATGGAGATGACAAAGTCCATTGACAAAAGTGGTTATTTGAATAAAGCTTCTTCAAGAAACATTACTGAAGAACTCTTTGAAGCTAGTTTATTTTTATTTTTATTTTTATTTCTTATTCTAATTGTTGCATGGGTCTGGACAGATACATGCCAAAGTGGGCATTATACAAAATGATTGACCTAATGAGGGCTTTGTAAAGGGGGACAATAACATCTCTAGATCTAGTTACAATCAATTTGTTTATAAGCTGTGCAATATATAAAGACTTTCTTATGACTCTGGGCACATGTTGGTCAAAAGTTAAGTCATTGTACACAAATGCTAAACAACTGGGTCAGTTATCAGGGGGCATTGTCAATTTGGCAGCTCCCTGGAGTAGATGACCTCTCAAAGGATACGATAATGTATTTCTTGGAGTTTAGTTTCAATTCATGATTCTGGCACCAGTTACTGTTTTGGGACAAACCTTCCTGCATGATGGTTATGTCATTTGGGGATTCAATAACTGCTCCTAGCTTACGGTCATCCCAAACTTATTTGGCCAAAGCTCTTTGGTATTTCCTTTTACTTTTGAGATGTACATGGCAAACAGAAAAAGTCTCAGCACCAAACCGTGGGGGACACCATTGGTGACTGATCTCTTCTCCTATTTTGATCTCCTGCACCCTGTGTGCAAGCATACATATATACATTCTTTGATTCAGCTTCGTGATTGTATTAACCTGATTGCATTAAACTGTATTCATTGTATAATACAGCACCACTTGTTAGAATATGTTTGAAATCTGTAGTTTGGAACAATCTTCTAGTGAGCAATGAAGCAAAGCGTATGAACCAATAATGACAAAACTACCCATTTTAGAAAATTTCAACCATAAAAGGCCACTCAAACTTCTGTCATTACAATCCACCATCAGTAAACATTCAAAGTCTCTACAGAAGTACATCTAAATAATTCAACATTAAAGGGATCTGTAACTAATGAAGATGTTTCTGCTAGCAAATGACTTTATATTTCATCATTTCATCTACAAATAAAGTGCCTGTTGCTCTTGAAGAATAAATTGCCTGTGCTACATTAACAAATGATAAGCTAGTAATTCTGCAATGGGGAATGTCAGTCAAACTGTTTGAAAACAAATCTTGCTGTAACCTAAGATACTATTGTCAAACAGCTCCCACGGTCACACCTTCTAGAGCTATACTTCGCTGCACTAAACATACCTCTTTTCCATTGTGTTTACATTGCTCCCTCACTTTAGCGATCTTTCCAAACACACCTAAAAGAAAGTACCCACCACTCCAAACACACCTAAAAGAAAGTACCCACCACTCCAAACACACTCCAAACTCAGGCGAACTCAAAATGGATCTGTTAAAACGAGCTCAGTGCACCTGCTTCTTCAATAACTACATCTCCTAACCCTCTTCCCCTATATGACTTTGCTTTTCTTCTCCTCTCTGCTTTCCCACTGACTTGTGTTATATTGTGCATAATATAAATGCTAGTAATGTTTGACTGAATCTTTGTTAGATGTATGCTGCGATACTTATTCTCTACCATATGATTTTCAAAAGTTTTGCGTTGCCTTAATCTTTGTACTTATCCTAATTGCATTCCACATTTTTTTGTATCCACTGTGAAAATATTTTCACTCAGGCTGTGCCTGAAATTGGTCAGTTTTCATCAGTTTATCTTTTTCTGGATTTTGGAAAGTAATCACTGTAAATAAATTTATAGTTAAGTGTATTGTATATGACGTAAGGTCTAAAAACACAGATGTCACACTGTAGTGAATCACACTGTAGTAAACAGTCAACTACTATGAAATAATCACTTTATTGCATCTTCATCTTCACAAATGTGCAAATTATTCCAAATGTTTTCTATCCATCACTAATCCCTTGGTGGTATAGCATACAAACTTACTGAACAGTAGGGCTGTGATGCATTCATAATCCTCTCCCTAAAAATGATCAGTCCTATGGTAGACAACTATTTATTACAATGTATATCAAACTCTAGACACCTTACAAAGACTTTTATCCAGATCCATCTTACTATACTTACTTACTATAACTGTGTTTATTTTTTGATCTATTGTTTGACTAACTGCTTGAGCTCCATTCGGGTGACTTTGCAATAAAATCTGCCGCAGACTACTGAATACATGCCTACCCACTACAGACTGTTTCTCTCCACTACTGCATTATCAGAAGGTGAGGTGGGATGACATGGATCAGGTAGCTATTGGACAATCGTACAGCACACAGTAAACAGGTACACAAGTTTACTAAACTTGATAAACTTCAGTCCATGGAAGTAATTATAGTCAAAACTGCACATTTTAGAATCAGAAAGCCCATTTTCCATGATGCGACATAATTATAGCAAAACGAAATGGTAAAAAGAACTTTCCACCTAATCTTTAAAGACACTTATGGCTGCAATTTCACCCACCTCCTGAGTACGACACTTATGACAGTAGTATGGACATTTATACTAACACCCCCCCAGACACACATTTAAAAAGGCTGCCATCTTTTTCAGGATCATAGTTTGCAGTTCAAAGTTAGCTACATGGCATGAATTGAGGAGACCATTGAGGACCCTAGGCTAATTTTCACAATTGTCCCAGAGCACTGTCTGTTTAACTGACTTAATCAGAGTAGTAAGTAAATGAAAGTTGAGGGAATCAATTCATAGACAACAGGAAGCAGTTTTTTAACAGCTTATAGTCTTAATTTTCTGTACTACCAGTAATCATTTTAACACACAATTGGTTACATTGACTATGAATGACATGCCAGCGTATAGGAGCAGGAAAGATCAACATTAAATGTGACTCTACAAATTCCACCTCCCTGGTGAGAAATAATTACTTTTGGCAAAATGATAAGAAATCCTGTCAAGCTCTGAGGATTTTTTCTTTCAGTCAATCCAATATTACAAGGCTTTGCTTCAGTGACTGTTGTGGTAGAATCATCTCTTTCTGAATGTCTGGAAGTGCAACAAATAAATCAGTGCCATGCTATGTCACACTGCAAAGGCTCCTTTCCTTCATATTTAACTCCACCATGATGGATTTAGTACTCAACTACTACTGCTACTGTTTAAGAGTCAAGCTCCTCCTTGATTTGGTGGGCTTGAAGGTTGCGAATGCCATCAGTCTCATAGTGTATTATAGTGTCCTCCTAATCTGCTATGCTATGAGCAGATCAGTAAGCAAAGCATCTTTCTTCTCTTACTGGAATTATTTTTTTATGATTCTGGTCCACACAGGAGGCCCCGGATTTGACAATAACACTGACAGCCTCTTGCCTTTTTTCTCTGTTTCTTCTTGAGGAAGTACTCAAAATCAGTACATCACCATACCAGATTCTTCAAGGAGTGCATTTCCAGATGACTGTCTTCTTGACATTTTTATGCCCGATGTCCCAATCAACGTAGAGTCAAGGTAGCTATAGAGGGGATAGCTTTCTGCTTCCCATTACTGATAATGTACTGTGTGGAGTGGATACGAGCTACAGTATCCTTGCTTCTGGACTTTGTGGAAGTTGTGGTATTGCTGATCACAGAAGTCCATTTTTTACCCTCCTCCATGAATACATAAGACAGCCCTTGTTCTTGATTCCACTACTATCTATTCAAGATGAAATCAGAATGTTAGCTATAACAATGTCCTTTGCAAGCTTTCTTCTTTACTGGTTGGTTTACCTTGGGGACTTATGTCTGGTATTTTTCGTGTGTACTGTGCTGTTCAATCTGTATGAATGACCTCTGGAGTTACAGGGGTGAAGCCGATGTCATCCAATTTATGTCTGCCACCCTTGCATACAATACAAGTGCCATCTTATGCACCATCAAATCTGTCTTACAAATGGAAATCCACTGAATTGACAAATGGCTGCATTATAAAGTATTTTTATTCAAAGACTAAGAAACAAAAGGCATGCATCAGTTTGGTTTGTCTAAGTGTAAGACAGACAAACAGATCTTCACTCATTTGTACCAGCACTCTTTTTCCTTCTCTCCAGGAGCTCAGTATGAAGGATCATCATGCAAAACAGCCACCAGAAACTCTCACATCAGTCAAACAGAGACCAAGGCTATCAGTGGGACTAACTCTTGTGGGCACCACTGTTTCACTACAACAGTGTTAATCAAGCAGAAACACAAGAATGTTTTCAGAAACAGCAACTCAAAATGGAATTTGCATAATCTTTTCATGCTTTTAAAGTCATATTACCCTTTCTGTTGCAAGCCAGAGAACCAGCATCTGTTGCATTGACTATATATGCCCGCACATCCAGTGATTCCTTAGGTACAATGTACATAGCATATCTTTCCCATTACAGGTAAGATTCAACACTCTTCAGGGATTGATATACCTGAAATTTCATCTGTTTAATGGAAACAAATGCCACTACTTTGAATGATGTAGCCATGCTTCACTGGTAACTAAAATGTGCTATTCTGCTTTGGTTTACCTCAGCATCCCATGCATAATGCTGTGTTGGTAAACAATGAAGTTTGTCAACTTTATAAATTCAGACAGAACTGCCTGAACTGTAGTAAAAACAAAATCTCTGAACATCCTGAATAAATTCAGTGGATAATAGTTCAGTCATGATCTGTATAATGTTCTGTATTAACTGTATCCTATTGCATAATGCTGGTAACGTCATTGTACAGGTGAGTCACCCCAGGTCTCCCTGTGAAATATCCTTGTAGTTAGGGCTACTATCATATTAACAAACTTAATAGATTAATGCAAACTTATCAGTACTGATATGATATATAATCTGCTACTGATATGGCATTTAAATCAGCTGAAATGCACGATGAGTCTTCACAGGTAACTACGCAGCATCTAAAAATTAATAAAACAGCAGTATTATTAAAATGCATATATATATGTGTATGTGTATATATATATATATATATATATATATATATATATATATATATATATATATATATATATATATATATGTATATATATATATCTTGTTTACATGAAAAAAACTGTTACATGCACACATTAAAATTAATGTAAAAAATGCAGCATTATAATATTAGTAGTCATCTGGAAACAATTTCTAATTTAGTGGTTTATAGACACATTTATTAATGCAAGCATTATATTAAATATGTAAATGGATATGTTATGAAATATTAACACGAACACATAAAGTAAGCAGGAAACCACTTTTCTCTCTTTGTCTCTAAATAAACAGAATTGATTGGAAGCATTCTAATCAAGTTACTGCAGATTCAAGGAAATGTTTTGCAGCTGGACAGATATTTGAGCCACAGAAGTGGTAAAACTAGTTGGTTCCCATGTTTACAAAGTACTACTATAATTCATGCCAGCAGTATAAGGTAATCAAAGGTAAATAAAAAGACAGTCATTTCTGCCACTCATATGACACACAAGCTGTTCCAAAACATGCTGGTGTGCACACAGAAACATAGAAGGTGTTGACAGATAAGGACAGTGTACCCAGACTAGCAAGCCTGATTACTGTACCTTATGTTGCACAACAGACTTTGGTTAGTCTGTTGCTTAAATTGCCATGCTAAGTATAAAAATTGTTCTGTTTTGAAAAGCACTTCTAAACACTGCATCTGTATTAACTCTAGTTTAACACAATACCTGACTTGTGACACATAGGTTCATAGGTAGGTACTAGGCTATTGGCCCTAGGGCCTATAAGCCTAGCCAAAAAGTATTTTCCTGTGCCTCTGTCGAGTAGAGCCACAGAAGTGATCCCTGGGGTGAATTTCCTATTTCCCATACAATCATCAAGATTTTTCTTGGAGTGCTAGTGAGGAGCTCTGTTTGACATAGATAGGTAGTCTGTTCCAGAGTATAGGAAGTCTCTGGGACAGGAATCTATCCGTCCAGCATGTTCTGTTTATTGTGGTGACAAGATTTAGGTCCCTAGTGCATGTAGCTCAGCGGGATTGGGATTTCTTTAAGCAGAGCATGTCTAACAGCTCTGGGTTTGACATAGCTTTGTATGTTAGGCAGAGATCGCCTCTGAGTAGGCAATATGCGACGGAGTAAAGCTGGAGTTATTTGAGACGGTCTGCATAGGGCATCTGTTTGAGGCCAGTAATCCTCTTTGTGAGGTATTTCTGTGGCCTCTCCAGCTGTTGTAGATGTCTTGTGAGGTACATACCAAAAGGGGCGCTGTACTCTATAATGGGTCTAATGAGTGATGAGTAGAGGGGAACAATGATCTCTATTTTCTCGATGAGAAACCTTTTGTGATGAGGTGTGCCACATAGAAGGATTTCCTGACTACTGTTGTGATGTGATTATCAAAGGAGAGACTACTGTCCACCTGTGTCCCAAGGTCTGTTATCAAACTTTCGGTGTTAAGTAGACTACCACCTATGTGGTAGTTCATGGGTACAGAGTTTTTTCCAAAGGGGATGACAATCCACTTTTTGGCATTGAACTTGAGGCCATGGCTTTGACACCTGGCATCTGTCTCAGTGAGGCCCTTTTGTAGGATGTCCACATCATTAGGAGTTTTGATTATGGCTCCCAGTTTGCAGTCATCTGCAAACTTCATTAGCCAAAGACATTTTGTGTTAGCCTGTACTTCAGAGAAGTAGATACCAAACAGGAGAGGACCCAGGACTGAACCCTGTGGTTCTCCACTTGTCACTGGTCTTAAGTCAGATTTGGAGTCTGCTACTTTCACAGTGTGGGTTCTGTCCTTGAGCCAGTTGGAAACCCATCTTGTCATAGGGATCTATACCTAGTTTAGTGAGTTTATCTATAATTCCTGAGTGAGGGATGGTATCGAAAGCCTTAGCGAGATCTAGATAGGCTGAACCACCTTACCCTCATCTATGGCTTTGGTGACTGCTTCAAAGAAGTCTATCAGGTTTAGGAGACATGATCTCCATTTTACAAACCCGAACTGGGTGGGATCCAGAGTTTGGAGATTACCAATGTGTTTGTTTATGAGTTCCATGATGGTACGTTCCATAGCCTTGCAGACCAGGCTTGTCAGGCTATTGGAGCGGTAGTTCCCAGGGTCCGTTGTGGCTCCCCCTTTGTGGAGTGGAATAACCATCATGGTGCACCATTCAGTGGGCAGAAAGCCTGAGGTGAGGCTATGATTGAACATGGTAATTAGGTGGGGTGCCAGTTCGTTCTGTAGCTCATGTAGAATGCAGCCTGGGATATTGTCAGGTCCCATGGCTGCTGTGTTCTTGGCTTTGGAGAGTGTGTTTTTTACCTGTGCAGCCATGATTACAGGAACTTTGTATTCTTCTGGTATAGAGATGGGCCCTCTAGGGGGTGAGAGGGGGGTAAAGTTAGCATTGGACCTATCTGCTAGGATGTTGGCGATATAAGTTGGCTCTGTATATTTAGTGCCATTGTGCTGTAACTCAGAGCAAATCTGAGTTTTGCTATTGAGATTTTTGACATAGCTATATAATGCTTTGTGGTAGTCTTTGGAGTCAGTGGCAATTTTGTTTTCATAATTAGCCTTGGAGGATTTTATGTGGGATCTCATCTTCTTACTGAGGCTGACCAGGGAGGTCTTCCAGTCATGGGATTTTACTCTTTTTTGCAACAGTTTCTTTCTTCTGTTCTAGACTTTGTTTATGGCAGAAGAATTGTTTATTGCTTATAAAGTGCATTTGTGTAGAATTCAGCAGTCATACCTCTATTGTCCGCCTGCATACTTGTCATGAAGCTTGCCACTTCTGTCTTAAGTGTGAAGTTGGCTTTGGAGAAGTTTTTTACAGTGGTTTCCCTAATGGGTGGTGGGTGGGTTGTGGATGTCTAGGGTGATTAGCTTGTGGTCAGGTCTGACCAACGAGGAATTGACCTCTGGTGTGGAACACTGGTCCCCCATGTTGGTAATGACCAGGACTAGGATATTGCTGCCCCTGGTGGGGGTATGGATAAGTTGATCCAAGGCATTGGAATTTATGAATTCCAGAAAACGTTGAGCAAAAGAGTTGGTACATGAGTAGTTTTCCCAGTTAATGGTGGGGTAGTGGTTGTTGAAAGTGCCCATTATTAGGGTGCTGGGTTGTACCCTAACATTTTTGTATATTATTTGTTTTCTGAAAAATATGCATGTTTCTGTCATGGCATTATTCCATAGACTGACAAAGCCCTGGCTAGACCCTGGCCAAGTGATGTTTGGTTATTACCCAGTAGGAGGTGGATAGAGGAATGAGAGGGAGCAACTAGGGTCAGCTTACCCATCTTGAGGTGATTTCAGCCTGCTTTCTGAGGGATGTGCACTGGAAACTGGTAGTACAATGTCAGCCATGTAAGGTTTGGATGCTTCCATCCCTCAAGCAATGTGTTAAAAGCTTTAACCAGACAAATGTGTGTGTGTGTTTTTGGGTGTGTGTGTGTGTCTGTGGATGTGTATATGTATGTGAGTGCGTGCATGTGTCATTTTGTGTGTGTGTGTGTGTGTGTGTGTGTGTGTGTGTGTGTGTGTGTGTGTGTGTGTGTGTGTGTGTGTGTGTAAGTGTGTGCTTGTGTGTGCATGTCTGTGCTTGTGTGTGTGTGAATGTGTGCACGTGTGTATCTGGGTGTGCATGTGTTGCACGTGTGTGTGTGTGCGTGTGTGTTTGTCTCTGTGCTTTTTTGTGTATGTGTATGTGTGTGTGTGTGTGTGTGTGTGTGTGTGTGTGTGTGTGTGTGTGTGTGTGTGTGTGTGTAAGTGTGCATATGTGTGTGCTTGTGTGTGCACATGTGTGTGTGACTGTGTGCACGTGTGTGTGTATCTAAGTGTGTATGTGTTGCACGTGTGTGTGTGTGTATGTGTGTGTGTGTGTGTGTGTGTGTGTGTGTGTGTGTGTGTGTGTGTGTGTGTGTGTGTGTGTGTATGTGCACATGTGCATAGTCTGGATATGACCATGTATGATATGTTTTTGTGTGTGTGTGTGTGTGTGTGTGTGTGTGTGTGTGTGTGTGTGTGTGTGTGTGTGTGTGTGTGTGTGTGTATGTGTGTGGTCATATGTCTACCACAGGGCTCAACAGTGCAGATTCTGTTTCAGGACTGCCTGCATCATGATGAAGAATAATCTTAAGGCAAGCAAATATGCTGTCACCCCCTGAAGATGGCCAGCTCTCACTGCCTACCAGGCAGCAAGAAGTAGGAGGCTGTCTGCAGTGACTTCCGACCACAAGTTAATCACGTTAGACATCCACATCCCACCCCCACCCCCCATTAGGGAAACCACCATAAACATTTTCTCCAAAGCCAACTTTACTCTTCTTAAGACAGAAGTGGAAAACTTCACGACACCCATGCAGATGGATAAGAGAGGTATGACTGCTGAATCCAACACAAATGCACTTTATAAGCACTTACATGAGTGCATGGATCGTGCTATCCCTAACAGAACCAAGATGCTATCCTCCAAAAAAAGGAAGCCAATCTGGTGGTCCCCTGCCATAAACAAACTCTACAACAGAAGAAAGAAACTGTTGCAAAAAAGAGTAAAATCCCATGATTGTAGATACTCCCTGGTCAGCCTCAGTAAGAAGATGAGGTCCCTCATAAAATCCTCCAAAGCTAGTTATGAAAACAAAATTGCCACTGATTCTAAAGACAACCACAAAGCATTCTATAGCTATGTCAAGAATCTCAATGGCAACACTCAGATCTGCTCTGAGTTACAGCACAATGGCACTAAATATACAGAATGAACTGATATTGCCAACATCCTGGCAGATATATTCAGTGCTAACTTTACTCCCCTCTCACCCCCTAAAGGGCCAATCTCTATATCAGAAAAATGCAAATTTCCTGTAATCACGGCTGCACAGGTAAAAAACACACTTTCCAAAGCCAAGAACACAACATCCATGGGACCTGACAACATACCAGGCTACGTTCTACACGAACTACAGAATGAACTGGCACCCCACCTAAGCACCATGTTCAGTCATAGCTTCACCTGAGGCTTTGTGCCCAATGAATAGCGCACAGCGATGGTTATCCCACTCCACAAATGGGGATCCACCATGGACCCCGGGAACTACCGCCCCATTAGCCTAACGAGCCTGGTCTGCAAGGCCATGGAATGTATCATCAT
This sequence comes from Protopterus annectens, assembly GCF_019279795.1. Classification (NCBI taxonomy): domain Eukaryota; kingdom Metazoa; phylum Chordata; order Ceratodontiformes; family Protopteridae; genus Protopterus; species Protopterus annectens. Next base: position 85,117,139 of record NC_056727.1, on the reverse strand, counting down.
GGAACTTATAAACAAAGACATTGGTAATCCCCAAACTCTGGACCACACCCAGTTCAGGTTTGTAAAAGGCAGATCATGTCTCCTAAACCTGATATACTTCTTTGAAGCAGTCACCAAAGCCAAAGACAATGGTAAGGTGGTTCATACAGCCTATCTAGATCTTGCCAAGGCTTTTGACACCACCCCCCCACTCTGGAATTATAGATAAACTCACTAAACTAGGTATAAATCCCTATGTCACAAGATGGGTTGCAAACTGGCTCACTGACAGAACCCACACTGTGAAAGTAGCACACTCTAAATCCAACTTCAGACCAGTGACAAGTGGAGTACCACAGGGATCAGTCCTCAGTCCTCTCCTGTTTGGTATCTACTTTTCTGAAGTACAGGCTAACATAGAAGATCTTTGGCTAATGAAGTTCGCAGATGACTGCAAACTAGGAGCCATAATCAAAACTCCTAACAATGTGGACATCCTACAAAAGGGCCTCACTGAGACATATGCCTGGTGTCAAAGCCATGGCCTCAAGCTCAATGCCAAAAAGTGCATTGCCATCCCATTTCTTAAAAACTCTGTACCCATGAGCTACCACATAGGTGGTAGTTTACTTAACACCGAAAGTGTGATAAGAGACCTTGGGACACAGGTGGACAGTAGTCTTGTCTTTGATAATCACATCTCCACAGTAGTCAGATAATCCTTCTACATGGCACACCTCATCACAAAAGATTTCTCATCCAGGAAAAAGAGGTCATTGCTCCCCTCTACTCATCACTCATTAGACCCATTGTAGAGTATAATGGCCTTTTGTTATATACCTCACAAGACATCTACAGCAACTAGAAAGGCCGCAGAAATACCTCACAAAGAGGATTACCAGCCTCAACCAGATGCCCTACGCAGACAGTCTATAAAAACTCCAGCTTTAACCCGTCGCATATCACCTACTCAGAGGCGACCTCTGCCTAACACACAAAGCTATGTCAAACCCAGAGCTGCTGGACATGCTCCACTTAAAGAAATCCCAATCCATCCAAGCTACATGCTCTAAGGACCTAAACCTTGTCACCACAATAAACAGAACATGCTGGAGGGATAGATTCCTGTCCCAGTTCCATAATCTGGATGTGACACAGGAGAATATTGTTTCTCCTGCTGAGTTCTTCGGTTTGGTCACTAGAAGTAGATTTTTGCTGCTGGAGCATAGTTGTCTAGTGGAGCAGTAGGGATGGAGAAGGTTGTGAAGTGATGGGACTTTAAGAGGATGGTTTACTAACTTGTGGGTGAGAGACAGCTGATTCAGGTGAAGAAGTTGAGGGAGTTCAAGCCAGTCAAGTTATTTAAGTGAGATACAGTGGTGGCTGCGATAAGATGCACCAGTGGCAAACATAGCAATTTTATTGCAGCAAGCCTCAAGCTTGTTTAGGTCTGTTTGTCTAGGTGGGAATTGGCAGCAAAAATTCTGGCTGTCTTGGGGAATTGTTTGTTTCTGTGAAATGCACCTAGGTTTTTGTGAACCTTTTTTTATGGTAAGAGAAATGTAAGTGTCAAATCTGAGATTGTTATCAATCTCAACACCAAGTAGTTTGGTGTGTTCTGTTGGGGAGATGACGGTATTGTCTTTGGCTAGAATATTAAAGTGAGGGATAATTGGGTTAGATTTAGTGGGTTGGAAGATAAGGAATTTTGTGTTGCTTGGGATGAGTAATAACTGAGCATTAAATAGCCAGTTTTCTACAGAAGAAAAGGCTTCCTGTGTGATTTAGTGATGTTCAGGTGTAGCTGGGGCTGAGCAGATGAGGGTGGGGTCATCTGCATACTGTATAAGAGAGGCGTGCTTGGTGGCTGTGCATAAATCATTGGTGAAGTGTGCTGGAGAGGAGGTTATTAGCTAAGAAGTAGTCTTAAGACTTGAGGATTGATGCATTTCTCAAGTATCTTGGAAAGTGGAGAAAGGATGGCAATGGGGCGGTAATTGGAAAGTTCAGTGGAGGAGCCACCTCTATGGAGGAGAATGATGTAGGATATTTTCCACAGTGTGGGGACATAGCTTTCTGATAATGACCAATTAGTTCATAGGTTCATAGGTTCATAGGGTGATACTAGGCTATCTGCCCTAGGGCATTTATAAGCCTAGCCAGAGTGTGTTTGGCTTTCGCCACCCTTTTAGATTAGTTGACTGTGCCTCTGTATAGTAGGTCACAGAAGGTAACCCTTTTAAGGTTAGTTTACTGTACCTCTGTCAAACAGGGACACAGAGAGATCCCAGGGGTAAACTTACAATCTCCCATCCACTCGTCAAGATTTCTCTTGAAGAGGGTCAGTGAGGGGCTCTGCCTAACATGGATTGGGATTTTGTTCCAGAGTGAGGGGAGCCTCTGTGATATGAATCTGTCCCTCCAGCATGTCCTATTTATTTCTGTGCTGAGGTTCAAGTCCCTGGAGTGTGTAGCTCTAAGGGATTTGGATTTTCTGAGGTGAAGCATGTCCATTAATTCTGGTTTGGACATGGCTTTATACATCAGACACAGATCGCCTCTGAGTAGGCGGTACACAACTGAGTAGAGCTGGAATTTCTTTAGCCGAACTGCACAGGGCATCTGTTTGAGCCCCTTGACCCTCTTGGTGAGATACTTTTGGGGTCTTTCCAGTTGCTGAAGGTGTTGGGTAAGGTACATCCCAAATGGGGCATTGTACTCAATTATGGGCCTGATAAGAGATGAGTAGAGGGGCACAATGACCTCTCTTGATGTAGATGTGAACCCTTTCATGATAAGGTGGGCTATATTGAAGGTCTTTCTAACCACTTTGGCAACATCATTGTCAAATGAGAAATTGCTATCTACTTGGGTCCCCAAATCCCTAATTACTTCTTCCGTACTTAATGGATTACCACCTAGGTGGTAATTTGTGGGCACTTTGTTTTTCCCAAAGGGGATGACTATGCACTTTTTGGCATTTAGCTTTAGGCCATGGCTCTGGCACCAGTTATCCGTCTCTGTGAGACCCTTTTGGAGGATGCTTATGTCAGCCGGAGAGTCGATTACAGCACCCAGTTTGCAGTCATCTGCGAACTTGGTCAGCCATAGATAGAGACTGGATAAGCTAGGGCTTCTGCTGCTATTTTTAGGTATTCAGAGGGGAGACTGTCAGCTGAAAGTTTTGTAGGCTTAAGTTTCAATAGAAGTTTTTTGTATAGGAGGTAGGTACTGATGAAAAAGAATAGACTGTGGGCAAAGTATTTGGTTTTGATGTGGGGAGGGTAGGTAGACGGTTGTGTTGTTTAGTCAAAGACAGAATGGTTTCAGTAAACTGTTTATTGAATGACTCAGCAATATTGCTGGAGGAAGGGGAGTGGTAGGTGGGGGTGTGCCTCCTTTACCTGGGTGGAAAATGGAGTTTATTGTGGACCAGAACTGCTTAGGGTTGTGATGGGAGGAGTTTAGGGCAGACTGATAATATTGGGTTTTATCTTCTTTTATTTGCTTTTTAACCTTGTTGCGCAACTCTAGGAATGACTGTCTAGAGGAGGGTTTTTTAAAGCGCCAGTGCTCCCAGGCCTCATCCCTGATTTTCATTAGTGCCCTGGTGCTTTTTTGCAGTCAAGGGGGAGTACTGTGTTTTGACTCTGTCATTTCTTATGGGGGCATGTGTGTTTGGGTTGCTTAGGAAGGTGTTAGTGAAGAAGTGGATGGCTTCATTCAGATTGAGGTACTTTAGTGGTGTCCAATCACATTTTTGAAGGGATGAGATAAGAGGGTTAAGGTTTACCCTATTTTGGATTTGCTTATAGATGATGGGTTTAGCACAATTTAAGTGGTGTCCCTGAAGGAATGCTGGTGTGTGGTCACTGAGGCTGTTTGGTAGATAGCCAGCTAAGTATGAGTGAGGGTCTTTACTGACTAATATCCATTCGAGAGTAGTATGTTTGTTAGAGTTTTTATTTATCCGGGTAGGTGACTGTATTAGTTGGGGGAAACCATAAAAGTTTAGGTGGTGAACTGGGTGTTTGTTGCTACAAGATAGCCAGTTGATATTAAAATTACCTAGGATTATGGTTTTCTGGGGTAGGGAATGGTTAGCCCAGTTCAGGAGGTTTTCCAGGGGTAGGATGTTTTGGCCAGGTGGGAAGTAGCATCCTATGATGTTGATTATTTTATTTGGGTTTAGTTTGAGGTTGGCATATAGGATTTCTTCATTTCCAGTGTGAGGGGCAGACATGTTTAGTATCTGGATGATGAGGTGATGTTTGCACATTGGAGCCACACCACCCCCTTTCCTAGATAGTCTATCTACTTGAAGAATATTATAACCTTTTGGGAGCATTTCCTCACTTTTGATGTGAGGTTTGAGCCAGGTTTTGGTCAGGATGAGAATATCAGGAGAGTATAACACTATGTTGGCATTTAGGTCATGGGTTTTATTAGTTATACGTCTGATACTTAGACACATGAACAGGATGTCAGATGGCTTTCTGTTGGATGTTAATTGTGAGAAGTAGCAGCTATTAGGCAGATTTTTAGGTGAGGAGTTGGTAATGGTAGGACCAGGGTTAGGGTAGATATCACCACAGAGGGCTAATTTAGATAGGACAGTAAACATAAGTCTTATAAATCTGATAATTAACCTGTCATAGTTTAGGGATATTTTTTGTTACAACAGGTGACTGATAGTATGGTGGGTGTATTGGGATTGAGATTGTGATTGTATGACAAGTGTAATTAGTAGGTGGATGATGGATAGAAGTGAGAGTAAGGGTGCAGTGATAGTGGCAGGGTGTGTCTATTATGGAGTCCTGGTAGGATATAAGGTGTGCAAGAAGAGTGCAGGTAAGGAGTGTAAGCACATTAGGTAGCAGCATGACTGTGTCAGATAGGCAGTTAGATTGGAAGTTGGTGGAGTACTGCGGGCGGTAGAGGAGATAGGTTACTAGTATTGTTCTGATTGGTTGCTGGATATTGGGAGGGGTTAGTGCCTAGAATAAATCTAGATGTAGTCGGGGTGGGTGGGATTAGAGGGCTGTTGATCTGTGGATCACCAGGTAAGTATCTGTAATGATGGCCAACAATAGTCTTTCCTTATCTGCTCCTTCATTATTATTCATTGCAGTTTTCTTGGAACTTCATCCTTTTGACATAGTTGGCGCTCTATAGGATTTTCTCTTTGATAGCTGGATTGATTTTTAGCCATTATATACAGTAATTGCCAGTATTCACTTGCTAGTTGAATTACAGCAGTGGTTATGTTTTTATTCTAATTTACCAGAAGCAATATGAGTTCCTACTCTCTGGCTGCTTCTGCTCTGTACAGTAACTGAAACATGTCTGTTGCATTTTTGCTAATCTGGACCAATGTCTGTCTCCACTACTAACTCATCTTCACCTACATTTATGTCGATTACTTTCTTGCACTGTTTTCTTGAGTCTATTGGAAAAGGCTGAAACTCAAAAATCAGCCTAAATAATAAGAAAAAAATATATACATTCTGACACAGAACCAGTGCAGTGAAGAAAAAAACAAATCTTAAAGCAAATAACTCGGGGTGCATGTGGTCCCACCCCTCTGTATATTTTTATCCTAGTACCACAACACACTTAACATAGGAATGCAGATACAGCTACACTAATCATGGAAAACAAGCAAGGAAAATAAAAGAAACACTAATTTCCTTTACAAAGACACCTTCCTGCTGGTATGAAGCAAATAATATATCCATAATGCTGATAACTGATATTCTTTTAGTCTTCTAAATACACAGTGCTCAATAGGGAGCAGAAGGGTAGAATATACAGTATCAGATCACTTTCTTCAGGGAGAACACACAAGGAACTACTTGCTTAAACTGCAGCTAGGATGAATCACTACTGCAACAAGGAAGATCTGCTATGCTACAACTAGTGTGAATAGCAGACTTTGCTTGTAGGATATGCCTGGATACATATGTAATCATTTTTTCACATGTGAAATTTCATGCTTCATGCACTCCCCTGTCCTTCCACATTTCGCAAAGTCAGGATGTATTATACACTAGCAAAAGGAAGGTATGTACTGTGTCTTAAGCTGGATCTGTCACAAAATGTCTTCCACTCACTCACCCATGTATGTGGCAATTAAAGGTTCTATAAAAGAAACTGACATCCCCAGCAATTAAGAGAGTGTGACTCTGAAAGGGACCCTTACAGCTGCTAACTTTACAAGTGTTGGTTGGGACCCGTACACCTGCTAACTTTATGTGTTGGTTGGGACCCTTACACCTACTAACTTTACAAGTGTTGGTTGGGAACCGTACACCTGCTAACTTTACAAGTGTTGGTTGGGACCCTTACAGCTGCTAACTTTACAAGTGTTGGTTGGGAACCGTACACCTGCTAAGTTTGCAAGTGTTGGTTGGGAACCGTACACCTGCTAACTTTACAAGTGTTGGTTTGGACCCGTACACCTGCTAACTTTATGTGTTGGTTGGGACCCTTAGATATGCACATTGTGTTAAATTTTGGCTTTCTAGGCAGCTTGATTCTGCCTGCCAGCATTTACACTGCATCACTTCAGAGTGTGTGTGTGTGTGTGTGTGTGTGTGTGTGTGTGTGTGTGTGTGTGTGTGTGTGTGTGTGTGTGTGTGTGTGTGTGTGCACGTGCGTGTGTCTGTGTGTGGACTGGCTTTATTTCCTTCTGAAATTGATCTCACTACTTCCATATCATTGCTAAATAAGGCACAGTGTGGAAGATTCGTATCATATTCTTGGTTATGTTTGAGCTACATATTAGTTACGTGTACCTTTACCATTAAGACCAATGATCAGTACCACAGATGGGTAACCCCATACTACTAATCAGTTCCTTCCAGTTGTTCTGCATGTAGCTGATTTTAATATCCACTTACTGGGTGACTGCAATCAAGTCACTTAAAACCATCAGCTAAGCATGAATGACTCCTGGAACTAGATGACCTCACATGGCTGGTTAAAGAATGAAAGGGAAAGAAAAAGGTAGACCATGTCACTAAAATGGACTCACATATTTTGCAAACTCTCCCTGTAGTAGCTGTCTATGTCCATACAACAGCTCTATCTATTTTCATTAAATCCTTTTTGCCTACTTAACTGGTTTACTTAGTTTAGCTTAAAGTTAACATTAGAAAAACTGAGAATGTGAACTAGGGATGTAATAAATGCTTCTCCCACTTTCAAAATTGTTGAGCCATGCTGGTTTGTACTGTGTTATGCCAGGTGAACTTTAGGTGCAGATGTAAAACCTTAATGACTCTTGCACATTATGTAAGCATGTGAAAGGTATTATTTCATTGCAAGCAAAAGTCTAAATTCAGTGAGATCCCATATATGGAGAGGAGCTTGAATTTGTGAATAATAATTCTCCAAACAAATGCATGTGAAAAAATAAAAAAAGCTTTCCCTGCAAGACTGATGCACAGACAATTCATTTTCACTCATTTCTGATGCAGTGGTGTTAGTGTTGATTAATTTAATCATTTACATAGATGGGAAGGTGTAGGCAAAGTCTAACCCCCTGACAAAAAGAGAAACATAAGGATCATTGTTTTTGATTATATATTATCATGTCACAAAACACCTTAGCTGGAGCATCAAATGTTTATGTTGTTAATGTTTCATTATGTCAGACCTTGATTTCTCACAGAGGCTGTGTTCAAGTCTCACAGAGGTGGTGCCAGTGGGAGTTGGTGTGCACCAGGTTTCAGCTCTGATTTCACTGCTGTTCATACTGGTGAGGGACTACATTAGCAAACAGGTTAGAGGGGACAGGTCAACAAAGTTACTGCATGCAGATGATGTGACATTACAGGCAGACCCTGGGCAAGAACTTCAACAAAGGATAGGGGAATGGAAAGCAGACCCGAAGGCAGTTGTAATGGCAGCAAATGCTGCAGTCCAGAAAAAGGTAAGAACTGAGATAGAAAGGAAAATATTGGAACAGGTTAACAGCTTCAAGTATGGGGAAGGGGTGGTTGAGTAGAAGAGAAGTCTGAATCAGGAGGTCAAAGCTAGAATCAGAAGGGCTACAGCCAACTAGCACAGATTGCCAGGTGTAATATATGACACAAGAAGGGCAAAGAAGCCGAAAAGTAAGGTGTACAAAATAGTGGTGTGACAGTACTACTGTAGGGCACAGAAACCTGGGCAGTCAAGGCACAACAGTCAAGGAAGCTAGGGGTGATGGAAATGAAGTGCCTGAGATGGGTGGCAGGATGCACACCATGGAACAGATGAAGAAATGAGGACATAAGACCCGAAGAAATTTATTCAAATTGCAGAAAAGGTCAAAGAGAATACATTATGGTGGTTTGGGCACATGTGCAGAAAAGCAGAAGACAATCTGGTGAAAATGGTATGGGACAGGAAGGAAGAAGGAAAGAGGAAACGAGGGCATCCAGCAAAAGGTGGATGGATTGTGTGAGAGAAGACCTGTGACAGTCAAGCACTGGTGGGAAAGAAGGCAGGAGAGTGGTGTTGAATAGAGAGAGATGGTGAAAGTTGACATGACACACAGACCCCTTATAGAAAATGGGAAAT